>NC_054537.1:238993-378993 GCF_017654505.1 Polyodon spathula
TTCATACTGTGTCTGAAGTATTCGTGTAGTTATGTCAGTTCTATGCAGTCTTCATATTCTATTTGAAGTATTAGTGTAATTGTGTCAGTGCTATGCACAGTCGTCACATTGTACGTGAAGTATTGTTGTATTTTTGTCAGTGCGGTTCAGTCTTCAGTATTGTATGTGAAGTATTAGTATAGTTGTGTCAGTGTAATGTAAGACAGTACCTGTTATGTGCAGTAACTTATGGTAACACGTCTCGCACATTAGTTCACCGATACGTCATGAGTATCTATGCGACTTGCACAGTCTTCATATTGTATGTTAAGTATTGGTGTAGTTGTGTTTTATCGATCAGAATGCTATGGATTTTATGTGAAGTATTGGTGTAGTTGTGTGAGTGCTATGCAGTCTTCATATTGTATGTGAGGTATTGTTGTAGTTGTGTCAGTGCTATGAAGTCTTCATATTGTATGTGAAGTATTGGTGTAGTTGTGTCAGTGCTGTGCAGTCTTCATATTGTATGTGAAGTATTGGTGTAGTTATGTCAGTGCTGTGCAGTCTTCATATTGTATGTGAAGTATTGGTGTAGTTATGTCAGTGCTGTGCAGTCTTCATATTGTATGTGAAGTATTGGTGTAGTTGTGTCAGTGCTGTGCACAGTCTTCATATTGTATGTGAAGTATTGATGTAGTTATGTCAGTGCTATGAGTAGTGCATCTCTTCATATGTTATATTCGGGTAGTTTTTGTCATTGCGTGCGTCTTCATAAAAAAAAATGGGTGTGATAGCGCTACAAGTTTTACTACTCTGTCCCATTAGTCGCATTCATGACAGTATCTAGTGTAGTTGGAAGTACTTGTAGTGTGGCATGAATGTCATTGCTCTCGAAGTCTTCTTATTGTTTCGTCAGTGCTGTTGTGCAGTCTACGATTCATAGTTAGTCTGTAGATGATGTACTTTGTGTCAGTGCTGTGCTTAGTCGTTCATATTGTATGTGCAGGGTATTGATGTTGGTGTGAGTCAATGCTGCAAAGCATCTTCAATTGTAGTCCTGAGTCAGTGGTGTGTAGGTTGTTCTAAGTGCTATGCAGATACCTGTCATATTGCATACTACTTGAAGTAATATGAGTGTATCAGGTTATGTTTCTAGTGGCGTGCACATCTTCATATGCTGGATGATGGTGAAGTATTGGTGTAGCTGTGTCCAGTCCTCGATCCAGTGCTACTGAGGCTCAGCTTCAAGGTGAAGTTGGGGTGGTAGCACTAACTCAGTGCGGTATGTGTGCGATCAGAACCCCCTCATTGCTTGTGAGGTTGTTATTGTAATGTAGTTTGTGCTTAGTTGAGTGCAGTCAGTGCAGTACCTCATCAGTTTAGCTAGTTGAATCCATTGGTGTGTTGTGTCAGTGCTCAGTCAGAAAGCATTCATGTTGTCTGTGAATTGTATTCATTTAACGTCTATCAGCGCTGTGTAGCATTCCTGCACAGGTAGAATCATATATGTTAAGTGAAGTTTAGGATGTAGTTGAGGACACAAGTAGAGCATCCCTTCAGGGTGTCACATGTCATGAAGGTGGTATTTGATGTAGTTCGGTGCCAATGCTGTGCAGGTCTTCAGGCTCTGTATCTGAAGTTATTGGTGATAGTTGTGGCATCAGTGGCTATGCACGTCCTGTCATGTCAGAAAAAAAGTTGAAGTAGTTGCTTTAGTTTTGTCAGTGCTGTGCACATAAAAAATCATCAGTAGCAGAAGTGCGAATATTGGTGTCAGTTGTGGTGTGCGGTGCCTGTGCTTCATATTGTATGTGAAAGTATAGTCGCCTACTTTAAGAGGCTTCTAGTGCGGTATCAACCCCCAGAGCAGTCTTCATATGGGTGCAAGTCTGTCAACAATAGTTGGTATGTTGAATGTGCAGTCTTTTGTAGTTTTTAGTGTGTCAGGCGTGGGCAGTCTGTGGGATATGGAGTGGAGTGTATTGGTGTAGTTGTGCTCAGTGGCTGTCACAGTCCCTTCATATTTGGATGTGAAGTATGGTGTAGTGTGTCAGTGCTGTGCCAGTCCCCCCCCTTCATATTGTATTTGAAGTATTGTTGTAGTTGTGTCAGTGCTGTGCAGTCCTTATATTTTATGTGAAGTATTGGTGTAGTTGTGTCAGTGCTATGCAGTCTTCATATTGTATGCTGTAGTATTGTTGTAGTTGTGTCAGTGCTTTGCAGTCCTTATATTTTATGTGAAGTATTGGTGTAGTTGTGTCAGTGCTGTGCACAGTCTTCATATTGTATGTGTAGTATTGTTGTAGTTGTGTCAGTGCTGTGCACAGTCCTTATATTTTATGTGAAGTATTGGTGTAGCTGTGTCAGTGCTGTGCAGTCTTCATATTGTATGTGTAGTATTGTTGTAGTTGTGTCAGTGCTGTGCACAGTCCTCATATTGTATGGAAGTTTGGGTGTAGTGTGTATCAGTGCTATGCAGTCTTCATATTATATCTGAAGCATTGGTGTAGTTGTGTCAGTGCTATGCTGTTCACAGTCTTCATATTGTATGTGAAGTATTGGTGTAGTTGTGTCGGTGGTGCACAGTCTTAATATTGTATGTGTCAGTATACGTATAACGACGGTACACTTGGTGCGGACATTGTAGGCTTGCACTGTCACCTTACGTATCACATCTCACTGTCCATATGTACATCAATGATGTGACGTTACATGGTTATACTTGTCGACGTCTAAATGAAGAGTTTCCATACGTTATACTTGGCTAAGACATGCGTGAAGCGATGAAGTATCACATAGGTGCGCTGATCGACCCTGATCGATGGAGAACTTCGATTAGTTGTATGAAGTCATGTCATGCAATATCATCACCTATCGTACGACACGTCAGAATTCTAAATTATTACACTTCATACACATGCAATCCTAGTCAACGTCACTTGTAACACAAGTATAGACATGCAACTATCTAAGTACTTGAATATCAGAGTATCACATAGACTTCAGCGTGTGCTATAACACGCCGTGACGACGGGTCATGACCGTGGGCTAGAACTTCATCAAGATGTCCCCAGTTTAGACACATCAACACAGTCAGGACAGTGGCAAGAATAATAACATACCATCATAACTACACTCGAGTGCTTCAGTCTTGTACAGTAAGTATTGACAGTAGACTTCGACGAACATCATACATTTACGCACGTGATGGCTCACCTCAGCACAAGTACGACGTAACCGATATCAGAAGTAGTAACATGACTGACTTCTATTGTAATTACAGCGATATGGTAGCGTCATGAAGTATATCCATCGTCACGTAACACAAGCAGTCAGTGGCACAACAGTCAGATTGTATGTGAAGTATTGGTGTAGTTGTGTCAGTGCTGTGCAGTCTTCATATTGTATGTGAAGTATTGGTGTAGTTGTGTCAGTGCTGTGCAGTCTTCATATTGTATGTGAAGTATTGGTGTAGTTGTGTCAGTGCTGTGCACAGTCTTCATATTGTATGTGAAGTATTGGTGTAGTTGTGTCAGTGCTGTGCAGTCTTCATATTGTATGTGAAGTATTGGTGTAGTTGTGTCAGTGCTATGCAGTCTTCATATTGTATGTGAAGTATTGGTGTAGTTATGTCAGTGCTGTGCAGTCTTCATATTGTATGTGAAGTATTGGTGTAGTTATGTCAGTGCTGTGCACAGTCTTCATATTGTATGTGAAGTATTGGTGTAGTTGTGTCAGTGCTGTGCACAGTCTTCATATTGTATGTGAAGTATTGGTGTAGTTGTGTCAGTGCTATGCAGTCTTCATATTATATCTGAAGTATTGGTGTAGTTGTGTCAGTGCTGTCCAGTCTTCATATTGTATGTGAAGTATTGGTATAGTTGTGTCAGTGCTATACAGTCTTCATATTGTATTTGAAGTATTAGTGTAGTTGTGTCAGTGCAGTTGTGTCAGTGCTGTGCAGTCTTCATATTGTATGTGAAGTATTGGTGTAGTTGTGTGAAGTGTTGTAGTTGTGTCAGTGCTGTGCAGTCCTTATATTGTATGTGAAGTATTGGTGTAGTTGTGTCAGTGCTGTGCAGTCTTCATATTGTATGTGAAGTATTGGTGTAGTTGTGTCAGTGCTGTGCAGTCTTCATATTGTATGTGAAGTATTGGTGTAGTTGTGTCAGTGCTGTGCAGTCTTCATATTGTATGTGAAGTATTGGTGTAGTTGTGTCAGTGCTGTGCAGTCTTCAGTATTGTATGTGAAGTATTGGTGTAGTTGTGTCAGTGCTGTGCAGTCTTCATATTGTATGTGAAGTATTGGTGTAGTTGTGTCAGTGCTGTGCAGTCTTCATATTGTATGTGAAGTATTGGTGTAGTTGTGTCAGTGCTGTGCAGTCTTCATATTGTATGTGAAGTATTGGTGTAGTTGTGTCAGTGCTGTGCAGTCTTCATATTGTATGTGAAGTATTGGTGTAGTTGTGTCAGTGCTGTGCAGTCTTCATATTGTATGTGAAGTATTGGTGTAGTTGTGTCAGTGCTGTGCAGTCTTCATATTGTATGTGAAGTATTGGTGTAGTTGTGTCAGTGCTGTGCAGTCTTCATATTGAAGTATTAGTGTCAGTGCAGTCTTCATATTGTATGTGAAGTATTGGTGTAGTTGTGTCAGTGCTGTGCAGTCTTCATATTGTATGTGAAGTATTGGTGTAGTTGTGTCAGTGCTGTGCAGTCTTCATATTGTATGTGAAGTATTGGTGTAGTTGTGTCAGTGCTGTGCAGTCTTCATATTGTATGTGAAGTATTGGTGTAGTTGTGTCAGTGCTGTGCAGTCTTCATATTGTATGTGAAGTATTGGTGTAGTTGTGTCAGTGCTGTGCAGTCTTCATATTGTATGTGAAGTATTGGTGTAGTTGTGTCAGTGCTGTGCAGTCTTCATATTGTATGTGAAGTATTGGTGTAGTTGTGTCAGTGCTGTGCAGTCTTCATATTGTATGTGAAGTATTGGTGTAGTTGTGTCAGTGCTGTGCAGTCTTCATATTGTATGTGAAGTATTGGTGTAGTTGTGTCAGTGCTGTGCAGTCTTCATATTGTATGTGAAGTATTGGTGTAGTTGTGTCAGTGCTGTGCAGTCTTCATATTGTATGTGAAGTATTGGTGTAGTTGTGTGCAGTGCTATTGCAGTCTTCATATTGTATGTGAAGTATTGGTGTAGTTGTGTCAGTGCTGTGCAGTCTTCATATTGTATGTGAAGTATTGGTGTAGTTGTGTCAGTGCTGTGCAGTCTTCATATTGTATGTGAAGTATTGGTGTAGTTGTGTGCAGTCAGTGCTGTGCAGTGCTGTGCAGTCTTCATATTGTATGTGAAGTATTGTCAGTCTGTGCATCTTCATATTGTGTGAAGTATTGGTGTAGTTGTGTCAGTGCTGTGCAGTCTTCATATTGTATGTGAAGTATTGGTGTAGTTGTGTCAGTGCTGTGCAGTCTTCATATTGTATGTGAAGTATTGGTGTAGTTGTGTCAGTGCTGTGCAGTCTTCATATTGTATGTGAAGTATTGGTGTAGTTGTGTCAGTGCTGTGCAGTCTTCATATTGTATGTGAAGTATTGGTGTAGTTGTGTCAGTGCTATGCACAGTCTTCATCTGTATGTGAAGTATTGGTATAGTTGTGTCAGTGCTGTGCATTTCATATTGTATGTATTGTTAGTTGTGTCAGTGCTGTGCAGTCTTCATATTGTATGTGAAGTATTGGTGTAGTTGTGTCAGTGCTGTGCAGTCTTCATATTGTATGTGAAGTATTGGTGTAGTTGTGTCAGTGCTGTGCAGTCTTCATATTGTATGTGAAGTATTGTGTGTAGTTGTGTCAGTGCTGTGCAGTCTTCATATTGTATGTGAAGTATTGGTGTAGTTGTGTCAGTGCTGTGCAGTCTTCATATTGTATGTGAAGTATTGGTGTAGTTGTGTCAGTGCTGTGCAGTCTTCATATTGTATGTGAAGTATTGGTGTAGTTGTGTCAGTGCTGTGCAGTCTTCATATTGTATGTGAAGTATTGGTGTAGTTGTGTCAGTGCTGTGCAGTCTTCATATTGTATGTGAAGTATTGGTGTAGTTATAGTGCTGTGCAGTTCATATTGTATGTGAAGTATTGGTGTAGTTGTGTCAGTGCTTCAGTCTTATTTGTATGTGAAGTATTGGTGTAGTTGTGTCAGTGCTGTGCAGTCTTCATATTGTATGTGAAGTATTGGTGTAGTTGTGTCAGTGCTGTGCAGTCTTCATATTGTATGTGAAGTATTGGTGTAGTTGTGTCAGTGCTGTGCAGTCTTCATATTGTATGTGAAGTATTGGTGTAGTTGTGTCAGTGCTGTGCAGTCTTCATATTGTATGTGAAGTATTGGTGTAGTTGTGTCAGTGCTGTGCAGTCTTCATATTGTATGTGAAGTATTGGTGTAGTTGTGTCAGTGCTGTGCAGTCTTCATATTGTATGTGAAGTATTGGTGTAGTTGTGTCAGTGCTGTGCAGTCTTCATATTGTATGTGAAGTATTGGTGTAGTTGTGTCAGTGCTGTGCAGTCTTCATATTATGTATTGTGAAGTATTGGTGTAGTTGTGTCAGTGCTGTGCAGTCTTCATATTGTATGTGAAGTATTGGTGTAGTTGTGTCAGTGCTGTGCAGTCTTCATATTGTATGTGAAGTATTGGTGTAGTTGTGTCAGTGCTTCATATTGTATGTGAAGTATTCATATTGTATGTGAAGTATTGTATGTAGTTGTGTCAGTGCTGTGCAGTCTTCATATTGTATGTGAAGTATTGGTGTAGTTGTGTCAGTGCTGTGCAGTCTTCATATTGTATGTGAAGTATTGGTGTAGTTGTGTCAGTGCTGTGCAGTCTTCATATTGTATGTGAAGTATTGGTGTAGTTGTGTCAGTGCTGTGCAGTCTTCATATTGTATGTGAAGTATTGGTGTAGTTGTGTCAGTGCTGTGCAGTCTTCATATTGTATGTGAAGTATTGGTGTAGTTGTGTCAGTGCTGTGCAGTCTTCATATTGTATGTGAAGTATTGGTGTAGTTGTGTCAGTGCTGTGCAGTCTTCATATTGTATGTGAAGTATTGGTGTAGTTGTGTCAGTGCTGTGCAGTCTTCATATTGTATGTGAAGTATTGGTGTAGTTGTGTCAGTGCTGTGCAGTCTTCATATTGTATGTGAAGTATTGGTGTAGTTGTGTCAGTGCTGTGCAGTCTTCATATTGTATGTGAAGTAGTTGTGTGTGCAGTGTGCAGTCTTCATATTGTATGTGAAGTATTGGTGTAGTTGTGTCAGTGCTGTGCAGTCTTCATATTGTATGTGAAGTATTGGTGTAGTTGTGTCAGTGCTGTGCAGTCTTCATATTGTATGTGAAGTATTGGTGTAGTTGTGTCAGTGCTGTGCAGTCTTCATATTGTATGTGAAGTATTGGTGTAGTTGTGTCAGTGCTGTGCAGTCTTCATATTGTCTTCATATTGTATGTGAAGTATTGGTGTAGTTGTGTCAGTGCTGTGCAGTCTTCATATTGTATGTGAAGTATTGGTGTAGTTGTGTCAGTGCTGTGCAGTCTTCATATTGTATGTGAAGTATTGGTGTAGTTGTGTCAGTGCTGTGCAGTCTTCATATTGTATGTGAAGTATTGGTGTAGTTGTGTCAGTGCTGTGCAGTCTTCATATTGTATGTGAAGTATTGGTGTAGTTGTGTCAGTGCTGTGCAGTCTTCATATTGTATGTGAAGTATTGGTGTAGTTAGTGTCAGTGCTGTGCAGTCTTCATATTGTATGTGAAGTATTGTGTAGTTGTGTCAGTGCTGTGCAGTCTTCATATTGTATGTGAAGTATTGGTGTAGTTGTGTCAGTGCTGTGCAGTCTTCATATTGTATGTGAAGTATTGGTGTAGTTGTGTCAGTGCTGTGCAGTCTTCATATTGTATGTGAAGTATTGGTGTAGTTGTGTCAGTGCTGTGCAGTCTTCATATTGTATGTGAAGTATTGGTGTAGTTGTGTCAGTGCTGTGCAGTCTTCATATTGTATGTGAAGTATTGGTGTAGTTGTGTCAGTGCTGTGCAGTCTTCATATTGTATGTGAAGTATTGGTGTAGTTGTGTCAGTGCTGTGCAGTCTTCATATTGTATGTGAAGTATTGGTGTAGTTGTGTCAGTGCTGTGCAGTCTTCATATTGTATGTGAAGTATTGGTGTAGTTGTGTCAGTGCTGTGCAGTCTTCATATTGTATGTGAAGTATTGGTGTAGTTGTGTCAGTGCTGTGCAGTCTTCATATTGTATGTGAAGTATTGGTGTAGTTGTGTCAGTGCTGTGCAGTCTTCATATTGTATGTGAAGTATTGGTGTAGTTGTGTCAGTGCTGTGCAGTCTTCATATTGTATGTGAAGTATTGGTGTAGTTGTGTCAGTGCTGTGCAGTCTTCATATTGTATGTGAAGTATTGGTGTAGTTGTGTCAGTGCTGTGCAGTCTTCATATTGTATGTGAAGTATTGGTGTAGTTGTGTCAGTGCTGTGCAGTCTTCATATTGTAGTTGTGTCAGTATTGTGAAGTGTAGTTGTGTCAGTGCTGTGCAGTCTTCATATTGTATGTGAAGTATTGGTGTAGTTGTGTCAGTGCTGTGCAGTCTTCATATTGTATGTGAAGTATTGGTGTAGTTGTGTCAGTGCTGTGCAGTCTTCATATTGTATGTGAAGTATTGGTGTAGTTGTGTCAGTGCTGTGCAGTCTTCATATTGTATGTGAAGTATTGGTGTAGTTGTGTCAGTGCTGTGCAGTCTTCATATTGTATGTGAAGTATTGGTGTAGTTGTGTCAGTGCTGTGCAGTCTTCATATTGTATGTGAAGTATTGGTGTAGTTGTGTCAGTGCTGTGCAGTCTTCATATTGTATGTGAAGTATTGGTGTAGTTGTGTCAGTGCTGTGCAGTCTTCATATTGTATGTGAAGTATTGGTGTAGTTGTGTCAGTGCTGTGCAGTCTTCATATTGTATGTGAAGTATTGGTGTAGTTGTGTCAGTGCTGTGCAGTCTTCATATTGTATGTGAAGTATTGGTGTAGTTGTGTCAGTGCTGTGCAGTCTTCATATTGTATGTGAAGTATTGGTGTAGTTGTGTCAGTGCTGTGCAGTCTTCATATTGTATGTGAAGTATTGGTGTAGTTGTGTCAGTGCTGTGCAGTCTTCATATTGTATGTGAAGTATTGGTGTAGTTGTGTCAGTGCTGTGCAGTCTTCATATTGTATGTGAAGTATTGGTGTAGTTGTGTCAGTGCTGTGCAGTCTTCATATTGTATGTGAAGTATTGGTGTAGTTGTGTCAGTGCTGTGCAGTCTTCATATTGTATGTGAAGTATTGGTGTAGTTGTGTCAGTGCTGTGCAGTCTTCATATTGTATGTGAAGTATTGGTGTAGTTGTGTCAGTGCTGTGCAGTCTTCATATTGTATGTGAAGTATTGGTGTAGTTGTGTCAGTGCTGTGCAGTCTTCATATTGTATGTGAAGTATTGGTGTAGTTGTGTCAGTGCTGTGCAGTCTTCATATTGTATGTGAAGTATTGGTGTAGTTGTGTCAGTGCTGTGCAGTCTTCATATTGTATGTGAAGTATTGGTGTAGTTGTGTCAGTGCTGTGCAGTCTTCATATTGTATGTGAAGTATTGGTGTAGTTGTGTCAGTGCTGTGCAGTCTTCATATTGTATGTGAAGTATTGGTGTAGTTGTGTCAGTGCTGTGCAGTCTTCATATTGTATGTGAAGTATTGGTGTAGTTGTGTCAGTGCTGTGCAGTCTTCATATTGTATGTGAAGTATTGGTGTAGTTGTGTGTGCTGTGCAGTCTTCATATTGTATGTGAAGTATTGGTGTAGTTGTGTCAGTGCTGTGCAGTCTTCATATTGTATGTGAAGTATTGGTGTAGTTGTGTCAGTGCTGTGCAGTCTTCATATTGTATGTGAAGTATTGGTGTAGTTGTGTCAGTGCTGTGCAGTCTTCATATTGTATGTGAAGTATTGGTGTAGTTGTGTCAGTGCTGTGCAGTCTTCATATTGTATGTGAAGTATTGGTGTAGTTGTGTCAGTGCTGTGCAGTCAGTATGTGAAGTATTGGTGTAGTTGTGTCAGTTCAGTCTTCATTTGTATGTGAAGTATTGGTGTAGTTGTGTCAGTGCTGTGCAGTCTTCATATTGTATGTGAAGTATTGGTGTAGTTGTGTCAGTGCTGTGCAGTCTTCATATTGTATGTGAAGTATTGGTGTAGTTGTGTCAGTGCTGTGCAGTCTTCATATTGTATGTGAAGTATTGGTGTAGTTGTGTCAGTGCTGTGCAGTCTTCATATTGTATGTGAAGTATTGGTGGCTGTGCAGTTGTGTCAGTGCTGTGCAGTCTTCATATTGTATGTGAAGTATTGGTGTAGTTGTGTCAGTGCTGTGCAGTCTTCATATTGTATGTGAAGTATTGGTGTAGTTGTGTCAGTGCTGTGCAGTCTTCATATTGTATGTGAAGTATTGGTGTAGTTGTGTCAGTGCTGTGCAGTCTTCATATTGTATGTGAAGTATTGGTGTAGTTGTGTCAGTGCTGTGCAGTCTTCATATTGTATGTGAAGTATTGGTGTAGTTGTGTCAGTGCTGTGCAGTCTTCATATTGTATGTGAAGTATTGGTGTAGTTGTGTCAGTGCTGTGCAGTCTTCATATTGTATGTGAAGTATTGGTGTAGTTGTGTCAGTGCTGTGCAGTCTTCATATTGTATGTGAAGTATTGGTGTAGTTGTGTCAGTGCTGTGCAGTCTTCATATTGTATGTGAAGTATTGGTGTAGTTGTGTCAGTGCTGTGCAGTCTTCATATTGTATGTGAAGTATTGGTGTAGTTGTGTCAGTGCTGTGCAGTCTTCATATTGTATGTGAAGTATTGGTGTAGTTGTGTCAGTGCTGTGCAGTCTTCATATTGTATGTGAAGTATTGGTGTAGTTGTGTCAGTGCTGTGCAGTCTTCATATTGTATGTGAAGTATTGGTGTAGTTGTGTCAGTGCTGTGCAGTCTTCATATTGTATGTGAAGTATTGGTGTAGTTGTGTCAGTGCTGTGCAGTCTTCATATTGTATGTGAAGTATTGGTGTAGTTGTGTCAGTGCTGTGCAGTCTTCATATTGTATGTGAAGTATTGGTGTAGTTGTGTCAGTGCTGTGCAGTCTTCATATTGTATGTGAAGTATTGGTGTAGTTGTGTCAGTGCTGTGCAGTCTTCATATTGTATGTGAAGTATTGGTGTAGTTGTGTCAGTGCTGTGCAGTCTTCATATTGTATGTGAAGTATTGGTGTAGTTGTGTCAGTGCTGTGCAGTCTTCATATTGTATGTGAAGTATTGGTGTAGTTGTGTCAGTGCTGTGCAGTCTTCATATTGTATGTGAAGTATTGGTGTAGTTGTGTCAGTGCTGTGCAGTCTTCATATTGTATGTGAAGTATTGGTGTAGTTGTGTCAGTGCTGTGCAGTCTTCATATTGTATGTGAAGTATTGGTGTAGTTGTCAGTGCTGTGCAGTCTTCATATTGTATGTGAAGTATTGGTGTAGTTGTGTCAGTGCTGTGCAGTCTTCATATTGTATGTGAAGTATTGGTGTAGTTGTGTCAGTGCTGTGCAGTCTTCATATTGTATGTGAAGTATTGGTGTAGTTGTGTCAGTGCTGTGCAGTCTTCATATTGTATGTGAAGTATTGGTGTAGTTGTGTCAGTGCTGTGCAGTCTTCATATTGTATGTGAAGTATTGGTGTAGTTGTGTCAGTGCTGTGCAGTCTTCATATTGTATGTGAAGTATTGGTGTAGTTGTGTCAGTGCTGTGCAGTCTTCATATTGTATGTGAAGTATTGGTGTAGTTGTGTCAGTGCTGTGCAGTCTTCATATTGTATGTGAAGTATTGGTGTAGTTGTGTCAGTGCTGTGCAGTCTTCATATTGTATGTGAAGTATTGGTGTAGTTGTGTCAGTGCTGTGCAGTCTTCATATTGTATGTGAAGTATTGGTGTAGTTGTGTCAGTGCTGTGCAGTCTTCATATTGTATGTGAAGTATTGGTGTAGTTGTGTCAGTGCTGTGCAGTCTTCATATTGTATGTGAAGTATTGGTGTAGTTGTGTCAGTGCTGTGCAGTCTTCATATTGTATGTGAAGTATTGGTGTAGTTGTGTCAGTGCTGTGCAGTCTTCATATTGTATGTGAAGTATTGGTGTAGTTGTGTCAGTGCTGTGCAGTCTTCATATTGTATGTGAAGTATTGGTGTAGTTGTGTCAGTGCTGTGCAGTCTTCATATTGTATGTGAAGTATTGGTGTAGTTGTGTCAGTGCTGTGCAGTCTTCATATTGTATGTGAAGTATTGGTGTAGTTGTGTCAGTGCTGTGCAGTCTTCATATTGTATGTGAAGTATTGGTGTAGTTGTGTCAGTGCTGTGCAGTCTTCATATTGTATGTGAAGTATTGGTGTAGTTGTGTCAGTGCTGTGCAGTCTTCATATTGTATGTGAAGTATTGGTGTAGTTGTGTCAGTGCTGTGCAGTCTTCATATTGTATGTGAAGTATTGGTGTAGTTGTGTCAGTGCTGTGCAGTCTTCATATTGTATGTGAAGTATTGGTGTAGTTGTGTCAGTGCTGTGCAGTCTTCATATTGTATGTGAAGTATTGGTGTAGTTGTGTCAGTGCTGTGCAGTCTTCATATTGTATGTGAAGTATTGGTGTAGTTGTGTCAGTGCTGTGCAGTCTTCATATTGTATGTGAAGTATTGGTGTAGTTGTGTCAGTGCTGTGCAGTCTTCATATTGTATGTGAAGTATTGGTGTAGTTGTGTCAGTGCTGTGCAGTCTTCATATTGTATGTGAAGTATTGGTAGTTGTGTGTCAGTGCTGTGCAGTCTTCATATTGTATGTGAAGTATTGGTGTAGTTGTGTCAGTGCTGTGCAGTCTTTCATATTGTATGTGAAGTATTGGTGTAGTTGTGTCAGTGCTGTGCAGTCTTCATATTGTATGTGAAGTATTGGTGTAGTTGTGTCAGTGCTGTGCAGTCTTCATATTGTATGTGAAGTATTGGTGTAGTTGTGTCAGTGCTGTGCAGTCTTCATATTGTATGTGAAGTATTGGTGTAGTTGTGTCAGTGCTGTGCAGTCTTCATATTGTATGTGAAGTATTGGTGTAGTTGTGTCAGTGCTGTGCAGTCTTCATATTGTATGTGAAGTATTGGTGTAGTTGTGTCAGTGCTGTGCAGTCTTCATATTGTATGTGAAGTATTGGTGTAGTTGTGTCAGTGCTGTGCAGTCTTCATATTGTATGTGAAGTATTGGTGTAGTTGTGTCAGTGCTGTGCAGTCTTCATATTGTATGTGAAGTATTGGTGTAGTTGTGTCAGTGCTGTGCAGTCTTCATATTGTATGTGAAGTATTGGTGTAGTTGTGTCAGTGCTGTGCAGTCTTCATATTGTATGTGAAGTATTGGTGTAGTTGTGTCAGTGCTGTGCAGTCTTCATATTGTATTCAAGTATTGGTCTTCATATTGTATGTGAAGTATTGGTGTAGTTGTGTCAGTGCTGTGCAGTCTTCATATTGTATGTGAAGTATTGGTGTAGTTGTGTCAGTGCTGTGCAGTCTTCATATTGTATGTGAAGTATTGGTGTAGTTGTGTCAGTGCTGTGCAGTCTTCATATTGTATGTGAAGTATTGGTGTAGTTGTGTCAGTGCTGTGCAGTCTTCATATTGTATGTGAAGTATTGGTGTAGTTGTGTCAGTGCTGTGCAGTCTTCATATTGTATGTGAAGTATTGGTGTAGTTGTGTCAGTGCTGTGCAGTCTTCATATTGTATGTGAAGTATTGGTGTAGTTGTGTCAGTGCTGTGCAGTCTTCATATTGTATGTGAAGTATTGGTGTAGTTGTGTCAGTGCTGTGCAGTCTTCATATTGTATGTGAAGTATTGGTGTAGTTGTGTCAGTGCTGTGCAGTCTTCATATTGTATGTGAAGTATTGGTGTAGTTGTGTCAGTGCTGTGCAGTCTTCATATTGTATGTGAAGTATTGGTGTAGTTGTGTCAGTGCTGTGCAGTCTTCATATTGTATGTGAAGTATTGTTATGTGTAGTTGTGTCAGTGCTGTGCAGTCTTCATATTGTATGTGAAGTATTGGTGTAGTTGTGTCAGTGCTGTGCAGTCTTCATATTGTATGTGAAGTATTGGTGTAGTTGTGTCAGTGCTGTGCAGTCTTCATATTGTATGTGAAGTATTGGTGTAGTTGTGTCAGTGCTGTGCAGTCTTCATATTGTATGTGAAGTATTGGTGTAGTTGTGTCAGTGCTGTGCAGTCTTCATATTGTATGTGAAGTATTGGTGTAGTTGTGTCAGTGCTGTGCAGTCTTCATATTGTATGTGAAGTATTGGTGTAGTTGTGTCAGTGCTGTGCAGTCTTCATATTGTATGTGAAGTATTGGTGTAGTTGTGTCAGTGCTGTGCAGTCTTCATATTGTATGTGAAGTATTGGTGTAGTTGTGTCAGTGCTGTGCAGTCTTCATATTGTATGTGAAGTATTGGTGTAGTTGTGTCAGTGCTGTGCAGTCTTCATATTGTATGTGAAGTATTGGTGTAGTTGTGTCAGTGCTGTGCAGTCTTCATATTGTATGTGAAGTATTGGTGTAGTTGTGTCAGTGCTGTGCAGTCTTCATATTGTATGTGAAGTATTGGTGTAGTTGTGTCAGTGCTGTGCAGTCTTCATATTGTATGTGAAGTATTGGTGTAGTTGTGTCAGTGCTGTGCAGTCTTCATATTGTATGTGAAGTATTGGTGTAGTTGTGTCAGTGCTGTGCAGTCTTCATATTGTATGTGAAGTATTGGTGTAGTTGTGTCAGTGCTGTGCAGTCTTCATATTGTATGTGAAGTATTGGTGTAGTTGTGTCAGTGCTGTGCAGTCTTCATATTGTATGTGAAGTATTGGTGTAGTTGTGTCAGTGCTGTGCAGTCTTCATATTGTATGTGAAGTATTGGTGTAGTTGTGTCAGTGCTGTGCAGTCTTCATATTGTATGTGAAGTATTGGTGTAGTTGTGTCAGTGCTGTGCAGTCTTCATATTGTATGTGAAGTATTGCTGTAGTTGTGTCAGTGCTGTGCAGTCTTCATATTGTATGTGAAGTATTGGTGTAGTTGTGTCAGTGCTGTGCAGTCTTCATATTGTATGTGAAGTATTGGTGTAGTTGTGTCAGTGCTGTGCAGTCTTCATATTGTATGTGAAGTATTGGTGTAGTTGTGTCAGTGCTGTGCAGTCTTCATATTGTATGTGAAGTATTGGTGTAGTTGTGTCAGTGCTGTGCAGTCTTCATATTGTATGTGAAGTATTGGTGTAGTTGTGTCAGTGCTGTGCAGTCTTCATATTGTATGTGAAGTATTGGTGTAGTTGTGTCAGTGCTGTGCAGTCTTCATATTGTATGTGAAGTATTGGTGTAGTTGTGTCAGTGCTGTGCAGTCTTCATATTGTATGTGAAGTATTGGTGTAGTTGTGTCAGTGCTGTGCAGTCTTCATATTGTATGTGAAGTATTGGTGTAGTTGTGTCAGTGCTGTGCAGTCTTCATATTGTTTATGTGAAGTATTGGTGTAGTTGTGTCAGTGCTGTGCAGTGTGAAGTATTGGTGTAGTTGTGTCAGTGCTGTGCAGTCTTCATATTGTATGTGAAGTATTGGTGTAGTTGTGTCAGTGCTGTGCAGTCTTCATATTGTATGTGAAGTATTGGTGTAGTTGTGTCAGTGCTGTGCAGTCTTCATATTGTATGTGAAGTATTGGTGTAGTTGTGTCAGTGCTATGCAGTCTTCATATTGTATGTGAAGTATTGGTGTAGTTGTGTCAGTGCTGTGCAGTCTTCATATTGTATGTGAAGTATTGGTGTAGTTGTGTCAGTGCTGTGCAGTCTTCATATTGTATGTGAAGTATTGGTGTAGTTGTGTCAGTGCTGTGCAGTCTTCATATTGTATGTGAAGTATTGGTGTAGTTGTGTCAGTGCTGTGCAGTCTTCATATTGTATGTGAAGTATTGGTGTAGTTGTGTCAGTGCTGTGCAGTCTTCATATTGTATGTGAAGTATTGGTGTAGTTGTGTCAGTGCTGTGCAGTCTTCATATTGTATGTGAAGTATTGGTGTAGCTGTGTCAGTGCTTGCATATTGTATGTGAAGTATTGGTGTAGTTGTGTCAGTGCTGTGCAGTCTTCATATTGTATGTGAAGTATTGGTGTAGTTGTGTCAGTGCTGTGCAGTCTTCATATTGTATGTGAAGTATTGGTGTAGTTGTGTCAGTGCTGTGCAGTCTTCATATTGTATGTGAAGTATTGGTGTAGTTGTGTCAGTGCTGTGCAGTCTTCATATTGTATGTGAAGTATTGGTGTAGTTGTGTCAGTGCTGTGCAGTCTTCATATTGTATGTGAAGTATTGGTGTAGTTGTGTCAGTGCTGTGCAGTCTTCATATTGTATGTGAAGTATTGGTGTAGTTGTGTCAGTGCTGTGCAGTCTTCATATTGTATGTGAAGTATTGGTGTAGTTGTGTCAGTGCTGTGCAGTCTTCATATTGTATGTGAAGTATTGGTGTAGTTGTGTCAGTGCTGTGCAGTCTTCAGATTGTATGTGAAGTATTGGTGTAGTTGTGTCAGTGCTGTGCAGTCTTCATATTGTATGTGAAGTATTGGTGTAGTTATGTCAGTGCTGTGCAGTGTGTCAGTGCTGTGCAGTCTTCATATTGTATGTGAAGTATTGGTGTAGTTGTGTCAGTGCTGTGCAGTCTTCATATTGTATGTGAAGTATTGGTGTAGTTGTGTCAGTGCTGTGCAGTCTTCATATTGTATGTGAAGTATTGGTGTAGTTGTGTCAGTGCTGTGCAGTCTTCATATTGTATGTGAAGTATTGGTGTAGTTGTGTCAGTGCTGTGCAGTCTTCATATTGTATGTGAAGTATTGGTGTAGTTGTGTCAGTGCTGTGCAGTCTTCATATTGTATGTGAAGTATTGGTGTAGTTGTGTCAGTGCTGTGCAGTCTTCATATTGTATGTGAAGTATTGGTGTAGTTGTGTCAGTGCTGTGCAGTCTTCATATTGTATGTGAAGTATTGGTGTAGTTGTGTCAGTGCTGTGCAGTCTTCATATTGTATGTGAAGTATTGGTGTAGTTGTGTCAGTGCTGTGCAGTCTTCATATTGTATGTGAAGTATTGGTGTAGTTGTGTCAGTGCTGTGCAGTCTTCATATTGTATGTGAAGTATTGGTGTAGTTGTGTCAGTGCTGTGCAGTCTTCATATTGTATGTGAAGTATTGGTGTAGTTGTGTCAGTGCTGTGCAGTCTTCATATTGTATGTGAAGTATTGGTGTAGTTGTGTCAGTGCTGTGCAGTCTTCATATTGTATGTGAAGTATTGGTGTAGTTGTGTCAGTGCTGTGCAGTCTTCATATTGTATGTGAAGTATTGGTGTAGTTGTGTCAGTGCTGTGCAGTCTTCATATTGTATGTGAAGTATTGGTGTAGTTGTGTCAGTGCTGTGCAGTCTTCATATTGTATGTGAAGTATTGGTGTAGTTGTGTCAGTGCTATGCAGTCTTCATATTGTATGTGAAGTATTGGTGTAGTTGTGTCAGTGCTGTGCAGTCTTCATATTGTATGTGAAGTATTGGTGTAGTTGTGTCAGTGCTGTGCACAGTCTTCATATTGTATGTGAAGTATTGGTGTAGTTATGTCAGTGCTGTGCAGTCTTCATATTGTATGTGAAGTATTGGTGTAGTTGTGTCAGTGCTGTGCAGTCTTCATATTGTATGTGAAGTATTGGTGTAGTTGTGTCAGTGCTGTGCAGTCTTCATATTGTATGTGAAGTATTGGTGTAGTTGTGTCAGTGCTGTGCAGTCTTCATATTGTATGTGAAGTATTGGTGTAGTTGTGTCAGTGCTGTGCAGTCTTCATATTGTATGTGAAGTATTGGTGTAGTTGTGTCAGTGCTGTGCAGTCTTCATATTGTATGTGAAGTATTGGTGTAGTTGTGTCAGTGCTGTGCAGTCTTCATATTGTATGTGAAGTATTGGTGTAGTTGTGTCAGTGCTGTGCAGTCTTCATATTGTATGTGAAGTATTGGTGTAGTTGTGTCAGTGCTGTGCAGTCATATTGTATGTGAATATTTGTAGTTGTGTCAGTGATAGTATTGAAGTGTAGTTGTGTCAGTGCTGTGCAGTCTTCATATTGTATGTGAAGTATTGGTTAGTTGTGTAGTTGTGTCAGTGCTGTGCAGTCTTCATATTGTATGTGAAGTATTGGTGTAGTTGTGTCAGTGCTGTGCACAGTCTTCATATTGTATGTGAAGTATTGGTGTAGTTGTGTCAGTGCTGTGCAGTCTTCATATTGTATGTGAAGTATTGGTGTAGTTGTGTCAGTGCTGTGCAGTCTTCATATTGTATGTGAAGTATTGGTGTAGTTGTGTCAGTGCTGTGCAGTCTTCATATTGTATGTGAAGTATTGGTGTAGTTGTGTCAGTGCTGTGCAGTCTTCATATTGTATGTGAAGTATTGGTGTAGTTGTGTCAGTGCTGTGCAGTCTTCATATTGTATGTGAAGTATTGGTGTAGTTGTGTCAGTGCTGTGCAGTCTTCATATTGTATGTGAAGTATTGGTGTAGTTGTGTCAGTGCTGTGCAGTCTTCATATTGTATGTGAAGTATTGGTGTAGTTGTGTCAGTGCTGTGCAGTCTTCATATTGTATGTGAAGTATTGGTGTAGTTGTGTCAGTGCTGTGCAGTCTTCATATTGTATGTGAAGTATTGGTGTAGTTGTGTCAGTGCTGTGCAGTCTTCATATTGTATGTGAAGTATTGGTGTAGTTGTGTCAGTGCTGTGCACAGTCTTCATATTGTATGTGAAGTATTGGTGTAGTTGTGTCAGTGCTGTGCAGTCTTCATATTGTATGTGAAGTATTGGTGTAGTTGTGTCAGTGCTGTGCAGTCTTCATATTGTATGTGAAGTATTGGTGTAGTTGTGTCAGTGCTGTGCAGTCTTCATATTGTATGTGAAGTATTGGTGTAGTTGTGTCAGTGCTGTGCAGTCTTCATATTGTATGTGAAGTATTGGTGTAGTTGTGTCAGTGCTGTGCACAGTCTTCATATTGTATGTGAAGTATTGGTGTAGTTGTGTCAGTGCTGTGCAGTCTTCATATTGTATGTGAAGTATTGGTGTAGTTGTGTCAGTGCTGTGCACAGTCTTCATATTGTATGAAGTATTGGTGTAGAAGTATTGGTGTAGTTGTGTCAGTGCTGTGCAGTCTTCATATTGTATGTGAAGTATTGGTGTAGTTGTGTCAGTGCTGTGCAGTCTTCATATTGTATGTGAAGTATTGGTGTAGTTGTGTCAGTGCTGTGCAGTCTTCATATTGTATGTGAAGTATTGGTGTAGTTGTGTCAGTGCTGTGCAGTCTTCATATTGTATGTGAAGTATTGGTGTAGTTGTGTCAGTGCTGTGCAGTCTTCATATTGTATGTGAAGTATTGGTGTAGTTGTGTCAGTGCTGTGCAGTCTTCATATTGTATGTGAAGTATTGGTGTAGTTAGTTGTGTCAGTGCTAGTGCAGTCTTCATATTGTATGTGAAGTATTGGTGTAGTTGTGTCAGTGCTGTGCAGTCTTCATATTGTATGTGAAGTATTGGTGTAGTTGTGTCAGTGCTGTGCAGTCTTCATATTGTATGTGAAGTATTGGTGTAGTTGTGTCAGTGCTGTGCAGTCTTCATATTGTATGTGAAGTATTGGTGTAGTTGTGTCAGTGCTGTGCAGTCTTCATATTGTATGTGAAGTATTGGTGTAGTTGTGTCAGTGCTGTGCAGTCTTCATATTGTATGTGAAGTATTGGTGTAGTTGTGTCAGTGCTGTGCAGTCTTCATATTGTATGTGAAGTATTGGTGTAGTTGTGTCAGTGCTGTGCAGTCTTCATATTGTATGTGAAGTATTGGTGTAGTTGTGTCAGTGCTGTGCAGTCTTCATATTGTATGTGAAGTATTGGTGTAGTTGTGTCAGTGCTGTGCAGTCTTCATATTGTATGTGAAGTATTGGTGTAGTTATGTCAGTGCTGTGCAGTCTTCATATTGTATGTGAAGTATTGGTGTAGTTGTGTCAGTGCTGTGCAGTCTTCATATTGTATGTGAAGTATTGGTGTAGTTGTGTCAGTGCTGTGCAGTCTTCATATTGTATGTGAAGTATTGGTGTAGTTGTGTCAGTGCTGTGCACAGTCTTCATATTGTATGTGAAGTATTGGTGTAGTTGTGTCAGTGCTGTGCACAGTCTTCATATTGTATGTGAAGTATTGGTGTAGTTGTGTCAGTGCTGTGCAGTCTTCATATTGTATGTGAAGTATTGGTGTAGTTGTGTCAGTGCTGTGCAGTCTTCATATTGTATGTGAAGTATTGGTGTAGTGTCAGTGCTGTGCAGCATATTGTATGTGAAGTATTGGTGTAGTTGTGTCAGTGCTGTGCAGTCTTCATATTCTGTGTGAAGTATTGGTGTAGTTGTGTCAGTGCTGTGCAGTCTTCATATTGTATGTGAAGTATTGGTGTAGTTGTGTCAGTGCTGTGCACAGTCTTCATATTGTATGTGAAGTATTGGTGTAGTTGTGTCAGTGCTGTGCAGTCTTCATATTGTATGTGAAGTATTGGTGTAGTTGTGTCAGTGCTGTGCAGTCTTCATATTGTATGTGAAGTATTGGTGTAGTTGTGTCAGTGCTGAAGTATTGGTGCAGTCTTCATATTGTATGTGAAGTATTGGTGTAGTTGTGTCAGTGCTGTGCAGTCTTCATATTGTATGTGAAGTATTGATGTAGTTATGTCAGTGCTGTGCAGTCTTCATATTGTATGTGAAGTATTGGTGTAGTATTGTATGTGAAGTATTGATGTAGTTATGTCAGTGCTGTGCAGTCTTCATATTGTATGTGAAGTATTGGTGTAGTTGTGTCAGTGCTGTGCACAGTCTTCATATTGTATGTGAAGTATTGGTGTAGTTGTGTCAGTGCTGTGCAGTCTTCATATTGTATGTGAAGTATTGGTGTAGTTGTGTCAGTGCTGTGCACAGTCTTCATATTGTATGTGAAGTATTGGTGTAGTTGTGTCAGTGCTGTGCACAGTCTTCATATTTTATGTGAAGTATTGGTGTAGTTGTGTCAGTGCTATGCAGTCTTCATATTGTATGTGAAGTATTGATGTAGTTATGTCAGTGCTGTGCAGTCTTCATATTGTATGTGAAGTATTGGTGTAGTTGTGTCCGTGCTGTGCACAGTCTTCATATTGTATGTGAAGTATTGATGTAGTTATGTCAGTGCTGTGCACAGTCTTCATATTGTATGTGAAGTACTGGTGTAGTTATGTCAGTGCTGTGCACAGTCTTCATATTGTTGCATCAGTACCTTCATTCTAGTCTTGCAATCCTGAATTAAACAGCACATGTCTTTGGATAATGTGTATATACAGAATTGAAGTAAATCATATGGTATCAGTGATTGTCATGTTTATATCAGTTGTTGATTGTTAGATCAGATCAAGTTATTTACTAGCATATTTTAGCGTTTCTCAGGCGGCAGAAAACAGAGAGACTGCATGTTCAAATCCTTTATCTTTATTTATTTCTCTGGACGCTCTCTCAGCACCCAGACCAGAGACCACAGCTCATGGCATACAGGAACATAGAGAGATGCTGAGTGTTCAAATCCTTTATCTTTACAACCACAGCATCTCCTTTTAATGCCTTTGTGTCACCACTAGAGGGCAGGCTAAATCTAATGCTGCAGAAGACACTTGGACGCAAAATAAATAATGACAAATTTAATAGTAAAGTGACATTGGTCGCCATAGGTTTCCAAACTATACAGCTCTAAAACCATTGTGTTTATTTCAGTAAAATACATTGAAAAGCATGTCAAGCACAAAGAGCACTTTATTTCATCAAATTAAACATAATGCAGTTGTGATATGAATAAACATGACTCTGATATGAATAAACACGAATCTGATATGAATAAACATGACTCTGATATGAATAAACATGACTCTGATATGAATAAACATGACTCTGATATGAATAAACACGAATCTTATATGAATAAACATGACTCTGATATGAATAAACACGAATCTGATATGAATAAACATGACTCTGATATGAATAAACACGAATCTGATATGAATAAACATGACTCTGATATGAATAAACACGAATCTGATATGAATAAACATGACTCTGATATGAATAAACATGACTGATATGAATAAACACGAATCTTATGTGAATAAACACGAATCTGATATGAATAAACATGACTCTGATATGAATAAACCCTTTAAAGTCTTTCAGAAAAGTGAAAGGCAGCTATTCCTGAAACAGTTTTTGAAGGACTGACCCAACAACAGTCCAGAGTTAAACAAATAGCAGACTTTATTTAATTTATGACATACAAAAAGAAATTAAAAAACCACTATTTATCCATTCATCATCGTAATTGAAAGCTGTGTGATAGGCCTGCTGTGCAGCATTTGAATTGAGCCCTGGTCCTGCCTTCCAGTCACCCTGAGCAATTACATGAGCACCACATCCTTAGGTGTGTTGTTCTTTCACTGCATGAATATACTACTACTACTACTATATATAGATATATATTTATTTTGTATAGCGCCTTTTGTTAAAAATACCAAAGCGCTTTACATTAAAAAAATACATAAACTATATCAAAATACAGAAATATACATCAAACAGTACAATACAAACGATGCAATGCAGTGAGCCAGCACCCACCCATGGCACCCCGTTTTAAACAGCTTCTGAACGTCTCATGCATTTTACCATGTGTGGATTTGTGTTCCTTTTCTCTTACTGTTTTAAATGAATTGCAAGTGCGGCCTATTAAACTCATCAATTAAATTAGCTAATCACAAATGTGCTTGTTTTGACAAGATTTTCAGTTCCAGTGGCTTGATTTCATATGCACAACTCAATCATAAACTTTCAGAAAATGAAAGGCAGTGTTGTGATACATTTGCAACTGCAACAACAGAGAGTTAAACAAATGGGGTGTTGTAATACATGTGCACACTGCTGAACTACAGAAGCAATGGGGTGTTGTAATACATGTGCACACTGCTGAACTACAGAAGCAATGGGGTGTTGTAATACATGTGCACACTGCTGAACTACAGAAGCAATGGGTAATACAGAAATGTGCACACTGCTGAACTACAGAAGCAATGGGGCCAGTTGTGCACACTGCTGAACTACAGAAGCAATGGGGGGTTTTAAATACCAAATTGCATGTGTGTTGTAATGTAGATTTGACATGTGCACACTGCTGAACTACAGAAGCAATGGGGTGTTGTAATACATGTGCACACTGCTGAACTACAGAAGCAATGGGGTGTTGTAATACATGTGCACACTGCTGAACTACAGAAGCAATGGGGTGTTGTAATACATGTGCACACTGCTGAACTACAGAAGCAATGGGGTGCTGAACTACAGAAGCAATACATGTGCACACTGCTGAACTACAGAAGCAATGGGGTGTTGTAATGCATGTGCACACTGCTGAACTACAGAAGCAATGGGGTGTTGTAATGCATGTGCACACTGCTGAACTACAGAAGCAATGGGGTGTTCTAATACATGTGCACACTGCTGAACTACAGAAGCAATGGGGTGTTCTAATACATGTGCACACTGCTGAACTACAGAAGCAATGGGGTGTTGTAATACATGTGCACACTGCTGAACTACAGAAGCAATGGGTATATATATATATACACACACACACACACGGCATCAGTAGCTCCACTGTTTGTTAATCATACTGAAACAATGGGAAGTTGGCACTTTTCTAACATGTTGTTGTTGTTATTTTTATTATTATTATTATTATTATTTGTAAATGACTAATTTGAAACAGTATGGGTCTTTAGTGCCTCTTCCAGGGGGCTTCCCTCATGTTTTTGTGTTGTGTGTTTGTTAGAGGTTGCAGCAATGTGTCTGAGTACAGCAGACATGACACTAAAGTATAATTACAGGTTGAATTGTAGGCCTCAGTCTACACATATAATTATTATAGCATCATTTAAAAAAGACCATAAGAAGAATCTTCACAGGACGTTTAATCTGTGGCTTTTTGCATATTCCTGTGGAACTGCAGTTACAATGAATGTAGATATTCCATTTGAATTGAGTGCTGCTTTCATCTGCAAAATATGCTTTATACAGCCATATTCACAAAGCTTTAATTCATGGCTCATTTAGACAATTCATTGGTGTAATTTAATCATATTCAGTATTTAATAAATCAGAGGGTTGTTTCAATTCCCCTTTACCCTAAAACCCTGCATTTATTAATTTCCCTCGGTACTGGGGTAAGTCATATTTCATATACAATAGGTTCAAAATAGATTGTAACTCTACATAACCTCATGTACTCTATTCATTTGTCACATTGGGCAACAAAACATTACACATTACACACTCTTGAACTAACACGTTAGGGCTTGTGTCAGTCTGCTGTTCTCCAAGTACACCTACCACAATGAAACTATAAAAATAAAAAATGCAGACGCAAGTGCCAAACCATGTCTGTTTAAAACTTCCTTCAGCAACACTGCTTTTCTTAGGCCAAGCTACAGCGTTTTACACCGACCCAATTACCGTGTGTGACCATACCCTTTAAGACGATTCCGCCAGTTTCCCGGCAGACAACGGGAGGGGGTCGAAGGGAGTTCTGCGACGCTCAGGTTGGAAACAGTTGCAGCCACGACTACGCGAAGGGCAGGTGAGAGGAAGAGCGATGCTGCACAATGTGTAATAGCCGTGTTGCCTGGACTCGTTATCTAAGGAAATGTGCATTGTTCATTGTTCGAGGAGTGTTGCGATTGTGGTCTGTTGTGTTGAAGCAGCATGTCTTCCCAGAGGACGGGATTTGAATAATGAAGTCTCCTGAGAGAGCGGGTGCTTGTTGTTTTTTGTAGTCAGTCGTTCATGCAAAAGACAACAGGCGCTTTTATAACGTCACTAGTTTGTGTTTGTCTCTAAAAGACTCTTATTGAATTAAATAGAATATAATATATATATATATATATATATATATATATATATATATATATATATATATATTATACATATTTTTACGGTTAGGTGTTTTTAGTTTTGCTTTCAGTTTGAAACTGCGTACTACCTGCGTACGGGTAACTAGTACGATTGTTACCGGTTGTATTGTAAAGTAGTCTGGCCGCCAGTTCGTCATTGTTATACATACTGTACGCTGTGATTATAGTCGAGGTGCTTTTAAACTTCCTCTTCATCTTTGTACTCTATTCGTGCATTTAATCTTTCCGTACTGGTAATTGGTACTGCAAGGGAGTTTACAGTAAGACATAACTGCAGTGGAAATGTTATACTTTAGCTATGACAAGATTTACTGTTAAATGCGCATTTATTTATTTGTGTGTGTTTTACCACTTATGAAATATTAATAGCTGGCTGGAAATAAGACTCTTGCATTCAACTCACAGCAAAACCAGGTATGAATCAAGCTGCTATGCAATGGGAGCCTTATTTCTATCACTGTAAAACAAACCTACGTTTTGGTGAAGCTTCTTTTTATGTTGGGCCATATAAACCTGAATACTCATCAACAATCCATTGCCATATAACTGTCTGGGAATACATTGTGCTTGAAGACTGCTGTAATCTGTGATAGTTTAGCTACACTAGTGGCTTCCCCAGATGTGTTGCCTATTTAGTATTTACCCTTCCAGATCCTCTGCTCCCAAAACTAGCCAACCTCCTTGTTTCAAAAACGAACACAGATACTTTTACATTAATAAAAACACACGTTTGGCATCTATCTTCACACATGCTGCCCCTATCTCTGTACAGAATCCCAAAGTGACAGACTGACTGGTATTGTAATTGCCTGGGAAGTCTGTGTGCACAGGGTTACTATTCATGCTTGACGAGACAGTGCATCTAACAGGCCTTGTTTGTATGTGACAGGTACTGTCTACTGTAACCAAACACGTCCCACTGAGCCACAGAACCACCTTCATTTCACAGCTACTTTCCTCTGCAAAGACTGTATTCTGTCATGAGCAGGCAAGCACATTTATATACGGTAGAGTCGCTAAACATGCACTGTAGCTGAAAGTGCTGGACTTAAACTACAGCAAACAGTTGAGTAGTTAATAGAATGCATTATTATACTGGAAGCTGTCTTTAAGTCCCCACCACCAGGCCGTCTGTAATTCACAATTTAAACTAGAGGAATGCTGCCTAAGTGTCTTTGTGAATATAACTCTCATCGGCAGTTTCTAGCCTAATGTCACCGCTGGAAAGGAATGTGCTTTTAGATTTGGAAAGCAATTGCTGAACTTGTTATAGCCAGACACAACTTACTGTATTACAAAGTTTTGCCTTTATCATTAACTGTATCTGTGGGGTACAATGTTACAGCCTTAAAAACCAGTAGGATTACTATATGCCCCCTACGTTGTGACTGGACTGTACCTCCTTGCACATTTGATTCACAGGATTGAATGTTATGATTAATAACAGTATCAGAATTTCAGATGCGTTCCTGCAGATTCACCAGAAGCAGTGTGCTGTATTCTTCTTCAATCACCCACAGTGCCTTGATTTAATGAAGCTTACTGTGCGTCACAAACTAATTCAGTCATCGTCACTGTCATTAATCCAACTCAGTGGGATCTTTAAAGTCAACTGCAATTATATATTTTTTAAATTTCACACTCAAGCAGTAAAAACAAACCACAGTTTCATTATTCAATCATTTTCAAAAAGTAATAAAAGCCATTATATTGCTCATAACGCAGACAGAGACAGCATAGGGGCAGGGGGCGTGGCTGTGTGTGTGCCTTTATTTTACAGCAAGATGTTATTTTTTGTAACATGTTAAAGTAGGGTCATTCCATACTAACTTAACCAGTGCCGCTGCCCGTCCGTCTCAGATTTTCCTAGAAAAATTCACCTGGGGTTTTCAGACGTGCCGAGTTCAGAAATGATAGACGTTATTTTTTTTTTTTTTAAATTTCCCCTTCGACCTGTGACCTTGCAAAGGTCAGCCTAACATGAGAAAGGGACCTTGACCAGATAAATCCCCCTGGGTGCAGTTTAGATGCTCCCATCATGTGTAGTGCCTCGTTCTACTCGTATTGAATAGGGCTTTTCAGAAAAAAGTACTAGGAGCACCCGACTCACTTCTGGCAAATTACCAGACTAGCGGTAACTGGTGAGCTTTATTTCGAACTTCAGCCTAACCCTTTACCCTGTAGGGTATATAGTGTATTGCTGTAAGAACCTTAGGAAACCAGTCTTCCAAATTCTGTGAAAAAACTTTTAGTTTCAAGTCCCAGCACTGGTCATTAAACCCCCTTGAAATTAGAATTTTTGCTATTTTTACCAAGTTTAGGCTGTAATAACATGCGTGGGGGGACTCCAAAAAATCACCCAAAGATATGTTAGGATAGTCGTTGATGAGATGTACAAGCATCAAGTAAAATATTCTGGTATCAAGGGATTCTGGAATTTTGGCAGGTTTTTGAAGTTGCATTTGTCATGCATTCAGGCATTGCTTATGGACACTTTGAGGTTAAAGTGCCACATAGTTCTATCCAAACTGGCTATTTCTTCATCTTTGCATTCTCTGAGGACAGATCTAGAGGAAAAAACAACAATGTGGGCTTCCGGTGGCACTCGCTTGAGCTGAGGGGTTATGAACTTGCATGGGATTTGGGACTTCGTTGTTATGATGGCACATTTGAAACTACCAAAACCTTACTTGGTTGGATTTTAAAAACTAAATTCATGTTTTTTCTCAAAAAAAAAAAGTGCTTTGCCATTGTTGCCATCTTACTTGCTTTCTTATTCTCTGTGTTTATGACTGGCATTGTGATATTTAATGGTATTGACTTAATTATTAATATTTAATGTACATGATCACGCGAATTACAGCAAAATTTTAAGAATGTTAACGCACCATCCTCATATAGATAATCAGATTTCTTTTAGCTCTGTCTTACTGAAACTTTTTTTTACTTCATTGGTGCAGCCTCCATATTGAGTTTCAGCAGATACGCGGAGAGATGTCGTAAAAAAAAAATGGACATGGTATTCTTCAATTACTGTACACTTAAATGTGTATTTTCAACTAATGTGCTGATTACATTTTTACCAGTTTCAAAACGCTTTCTTGAAATGGTCATTTTTTAAAAGGGAAATTAAAACAAAAACCATCAAAGTGTGAGTATTATGATTTTTATTTATGTTTACTGTAGTATTTATACTTCTAAATAATGCAGGACGATTGTGCTTCTCTGATTTTAGTATTCAGCTATACGATGAGTTAAAAACTCAAGTTCATGAGCAGCACCGAGCAGCACTCTCTATAGAGGCAGTATCTCCAGCCGCCTTCTCCCACCCTGCTGTACCAGTAGATTCGCTGATGCCCGAGCGAGAACTCCACTAATGTGACGTGCATTTCTCCACGGGAAAGCAGAATCCGCTGCAAGACAGACACAAATATGCCTGTGTTAATGCTTTGTAAGAATGGTCTCGAAATAGGTTTGCCCTGAGAGACTGGAGTCTCGATTTTGAGGTTGATATTTATGATAATAACTTGCAAAAGCTAGTAAACTGAGCGCGAAGGTTGTTGCCAGTTACTGCGAAAAATGTGCACATTTTAGCCTTTGAGGGAACGCTGGTTCCAACCCTGTTCTAAATTGTTAAATTGAACCAATCAAACCCCCATCCAGCCTCAGAAGTAGGTCATGATCTAATTTTCCCTGCTACAGCTGGAGTGGAATGGCCCTCCAGGACTGTGACTGGACACCCCTGGGTTAAGAGCTATGTGTTTACTGTAATGTATAGTTAGCATTCCTGGGTTATAAATAAATCCACCTCTGCAAATTCAGAGAGAAAGGGTGCTTCACAAGAGCATGCTTTCCCTCTTTTACTTTGCTGCTGCTGCTGCTCGTTAACAGCTCATACATTAACACACATACTCCTTTCCTTCTGATGCAGCGGGGGTCTTCATTCTAGTTCTTTCATGTATTCAGCGCTCGTCTGGGTGGGTTTATTTGAGTTCATTACAGAACAGCAGCTGTCTTGTGGCTTCTGATCTTTTAACAGTGTGCCATGTTGATGCATTCAAAAAAAGGGGTTTGCATTTAAATATCTGCAGTAGCAGATAAGGCTTTAACGAGCGCTCTTACACTTTGTCATGTGTTGCATTAATGAGGGACAGAGAGGATTCATTCTAAAAGTGGTGTGCTGATGGAAGGGAATAGTCTTTGCACCCTGTCACTCAGTCCTGCCTGCTTTCATTCTTCAGGTTCAGAAGGAGCATCTTTGGAAATGGGTGTTCAAGACCGGCCCCAGTGTTATTTTGACGTTGAAATCAATCGAGAGCCAGGTAAGAGACAGTGCTGTTATTTCTTTTAAGAATTCATTGATTGGTCATTTTTCTTATTGATATCCCTTTGTTCATACTGTCCCACCCTGTGTAATGCTGCTAATTCTCTTCTGCCGTTGCTACGTTTTTCATTATTTACCAGCCTCACTAACTGAATGCCCTTCAGCCACCTGGGCTGCTTCTGAAAGGGGGATTTTCTTATTGAGGTGTGCTTTTAGAAATGACCACTAGGGATGTGTGACTGGACTTCTGTACAATGTTTACCCTCCTCTGCAACTGTGAGCTAGTAGTGAATTGTAAATACACACATGTAAATGTGCATGTCCCTGCTGTTACTATACTCTACATGGCCCTGCTGTTACTGTACTCTACATGGCCCTGCTTTTACTATACTCTACATGTCCATGGTGTTACAATACTCTGCATGGCCCTGCTGTTACTATACTCTACATGTCATTCCTTTTACTTTACATGTCCGTCCTGCTGTTACTATACTCTACATGTCCGTCCTGCTGTTACTATACTGTACATGGCCCTGCTGTTACTGTACTCTGCATGGCCCTGCTGTTACTGTACTCTACATGTCATTCCTTTTACTTTACTCTACATGTCCCTCCTGCTGTTACTATACTCTACATGGCCCTGCTGTTACTTTACTCTACATGTCTCTTCTGCTGTTACTATACTCTACATGTCCCTGCTACTGGTACTATACTCTACATGTCCCTACAGTTACTATACTACGCATGTCCTTGCTGCTATTTACTGTGCCCAATATGTGTACAAAGCATTCTTAAAAACGTAATGGCATTGTGGTAACAGTGTTTCTCTCCTCAGGAGGCGTGGCACTGTGGTGACGGTGTTTCTCTCCTCAGGAGGAGTGGCACTGTGGTGACGGTGTTTTTCTCCTCAGGAGGAGTGGCACTGTGGTGACGGTGTTTCTCTCCTCAGGAGGAGTGGCACTGTGGTGACGGTGTTTTTCTCCTCAGGAGGAGTGGCACTGTGGTGACGGTGTTTCTCTCCTCAGGAGGAGTGGCACTGTGGTGACGGTGTTTCTCTCCTCAGGAGGAGTGGCACTGTGGTGACGGTGTTTCTCTCCTCAGGAGGAGTGGCACTGTGGTGACTGTGTTTTTCTCCTCAGGAGGAGTGGCACTGTAGTGACGGTGTTTCTCTCCTCAGGAGGAGTGGCACTGTGGTGACTGTGTTTTTCTCCTCAGGAGGAGTGGCACTGTGGTGACGGTGTTTCTCTCCTCAGGAGGAGTGGCACTGTGGTGACGGTGTTTCTCTCCTCAGGAGGAGTGGCACTGTGGTGACGGTGTTTCTCTCCTCAGGAGGAGTGGCACTGTGGTGACGGTGTTTCTCTCCTCAGGAGGAGTGGCACTGTGGTGACGGTGTTTCTCTCCTCAGGAGGAGTGGCACTGTGGTGACGGTGTTTTTCTCCTCAGGAGGAGTGGCACTGTGGTGACGGTGTTTCTCTCCTCAGGAGGAGTGGCACTGTGGTGACGGTGTTTCTCTCCTCAGGAGGAGTGGCACTGTGGTGACGGTGTTTTTCTCCTCAGGAGGAGTGGCACTGTGGTGACTGTGTTTTTCTCCTCAGGAGGAGTGGCACTGTGGTGACAGTGTTACCACAATGGAATTAGCTTTAGAGTTGTTATTCCCCCCACTATGTCTCCGTATTTCAACACAACTGTGTTTGAATTGATCCTTCCTCAGAACTCAATTGAAAATATATTCTGAGCTCATTTGCATGAGAGTAGTTGGACCGGTTCTTTATGCCAGGGCTGTTTTAAGGGCTGACTCGCTGGCTTTTTTGAAGTATTCCGTTCAAGGCTCTTAATAAGCTTGTCAAAATACAAATAAAGTGCTGTGTCTTCGTGCAGTCTGGGTAAACCATATCTATTTTTTATCTATTTTATTTATTTTTAAATGTGTTTGGTACTATTCAAAGATTTTAGTAAATAAAAGATATTTTATTTGTATCAAGTAACTAATGGTTAAAAGTGACATGGTTTTAAAAATGGCCCTCGAGGGGTGAGCAACAGTAATTTCTGTTAGTTATTAATGGAAAATCGTCATGCAAAACCTCACATCAGTAATTTAGCCCTTTAGTGCTTGAAAAGGTATATTAGTTAGCTTGTAAAAAAAACAAAAAAACAAGAACAAATCTGTTGATCTCTGGTAAAAGTTGTTAAGGACCTCCTTTAGGTCGTTACTAAGAGTACAGAATCTGGGGGTAAATGAAGCATCGGTGTGTCTGGACTGGATGCCCACACATTCCACAGGTGCGTGTACTGGATGCAGGTTATGCTGATACAAGATTTTCATTTTGCCCATGTTTAATGGAAGCCAAACAATGAAATATATACTAATAGATAAGATTATAGTGCCCTGTTTAATATAGTAAGCTGGATAGGGTGCATAAAGTGAATCCCACCTGCAGTACATTTGTGTCTAATTAATAGTAGTAATAGCATGTACAACTAATTGATGGATATAGTAGTTTATAATGCACTTAATTTACAGGTGTGAAGGTGTCATTTTTGCTCTTGAACCTAAAATAATGTACATACAATTGGGTTGTTCATTTGGGATATTGGCAGTCTAAACAGTTTGTGTTTTATTAATGTTTCATTGATAAGTGGCTGCTGATGTTATCAGATTTCCACAGAACATAGAGCAGTTAACATGGTAATGCAATATCACTGGACTGATAATGTAGATGAAGAATCAATATGTTCTTTTCTATTATGAAGTATGCTCGATCTAAAATATTAACATTCTCCCTTTGCTGTTTTCAGAGATGTGTAAACCTTATGAAACATGAGAACTGATAAATAACAGCCTTCTTTTTCTCCCTCTGCCACATCAATCAAGTGTTTCTGTTCAGTACATTGGATGATGAAAAGGTCTTCCCAAACACTCTTCCTTTACTCCAACTCATTTCTCAATGGGAAGAGAGCATGCTGCAAATGGAATTCAGTGTTTCATATGTGCTTTTAGAGTTCTATTTCATTTGCATTCTTCAGATTTATTTTAATCCCACAGAAGCTAATTTAAAAAACCTGTCTAGTGACACTTTTGGCAGTTAACCCATCTGTTTTTATTATTTTGTATTCAGATGCATTTTTTTTTTTCAGTTGGGCGCATTGTCTTCCAGCTTTTTTCGGATGTCTGTCCCAAGACATGTACAAATTTTCTTGGCTTGTGCACAGGTAAGTGAAATCTTTATAAAGGATGCTAATAGTCACGGGGGGGGAGGAGGCGGGAGAGAGCAGACTGCAAAGCCAGCAGGATCCCTGTGGTTTTAGTTTGTTTACCCTGTGGCACTCTACTAGACAGCAGTTGATAATAGACGGGGCACAGCCAGCTAATCTGCAGGAAAGATTACAAGCCGGTGACCTTTTGAATTTGCAAAAAGCTACCGGAACCCACCGGGGGGGTGGGGGTCCAATGTGTTCTAATGCAGAAGGGCGGCCCATATCAAAGGCAAGTCTCTGAATTCATCTCCTGATGGTGAAATTCCATGCAGTCATAACCGTTGCATCCCGAATACAGGTCTTTTTCACATATCAAGTTGACGTCATTCCCTGTAAATTATGCCTACAGAGAGGCTTTGTTTTTGTTCACAGCTATGTTCTGAAAACTAAGGCTATCCATTCACTTTAAATCCTCATCTCATCTCATGATGCCAATAACGGGGGGCTTTAATTAAACAAACAAAAACAGCTCAGAAAAAGAAACAGTAATGCACAGAAGAGCAATGAGAGAGCTTTAGACTGCAGTGTTGAGCAATGAGAGAGCTTTAGACTGCAGTGTTGAGCAATGAGAGAGCTTCAGACTGCAGTGTTGAAATGAGAGAGCTTCAGACTGCAGCGTTGAGCAATGAGAGAGCTTCAGACTGCAGCATTGAGCAATGAGAGAGCTTCAGACAGCAGCGTTGAGCAATGAGAGAGCTTCAGACTGCAGCGTTGAGCAATGAGAGAGCTTCAGACTGCAGCGTTGAGCAATGAGAGAGCTTCAGACTGCAGCGTTGAGCAATGAGAGCGCTTCAGACTGCAGCGTTGAGCAATGAGAGCGCTTCAGACTGCAGCGTTGAGCAATGAGAGCGCTTCACACTGCAGCGTTGAGCAATGAGAGAGCTTCAGACTGCAGTGTTTTGCAATGAGAGAGCTTCAGACTGCAGTGTTGAGCAATGAGAGCGCTTCAAACTGCAGCGTTGAGCAATGAGAGCGCTTCAGACTGCAGTGTTTTGCAATGAGAGCGCTTCAGACTGCAGTGTTTTGCAATGAGAGCGCTTCAGACTGCAGCGTTGAGCAATGAGAGCGCTTCAGACTGCAGCGTTTCAGAGCGTTGAGCAATGAGAGCGCTTCAGACTGCAGTGTTTTGCAATGAGAGCGCTTCAGACTGCAGCGTTGAGCAATGAGAGCGCTTCAGACTGCAGCGTTGAGCAATGAGAGCGCTTCAGACTGCAGCGTTGAGCAATGAGAGCGCTTCAGACTGCAGCGTTGAGCAATGAGAGCGCTTCAGACTGCAGCGTTGAGCAATGAGAGCGCTTCAGACTGCAGCGTTGAGCAATGAGAGCGCTTCAGACTGCAGCGTTGAGCAATGAGAGCGCTTCAGACTGCAGCGTTGAGCAATGAGAGCGCTTCAGACTGCAGCGTTGAGCAATGAGAGCGCTTCAGACTGCAGTGTTGTATCTCCTTCACTCCTAGAGGAGCAGAGTGTTCTCCCATTGAGGATACTGAAGTGCTGAAGCGTGTCGGCTCAAGTTCAGAATTGAAACAATGCGTGTAAATGTATGCCAATGTTTGTGCTGTTTACAGGTGAGAAAGGAAGAGGAAAAACAACAGGGAGAAAGCTGTGTTACAAAGGCTCCACCTTCCACCGCATTGTTAAAAACTTCATGATCCAGGGTGGGGATTTCATTGAAGGTAAACCTCAGTTTCATTTACTAGTTAGATCTTTATAAAGGAAAAAGAGCCAAGATTACAACAGCATTTTACAACGTGGTGCGCTATTTTGAGGCAAATTAATAACTTAAATCTAGCATTTAACTAGTGCTAATTTTAACTGTTGCTTTATGCCTTTATCTACTTAATTTAGACTTATGGAGTGTGAATGACAAACAGACAGAAAGCATCATTTTCTCTGGAAAACTTGATGTTATCTAGCAACCAAGGTCATCGTTTCGCATTAATAGATGTTACTGGGCTGTAATATTGGTGTTTCATGATGTGTTTTATTTTGAACGGTCATTTAAACCTGGCACAAGTGCTATACAGCAGAACTTACCCCAAGCGAAGGGAAACTGGTGCACACAAAGCAGGCTGATTAGATTAAGAGCAGGAGGTGCTTCAGCAAAGAACCTTTGCAGATTACAATATTGATTCCTCCGCTGTCCAAAATAGACTAGATATGGAGGACTAACCTGTATCTAAAATGTGTTTTAGGTTATCGATTGATGAAAGTATTTAAATAGATTATGGTTTAAGATGCTTCAGATAGCCAGACGAACTTGAATTCAAGTTCACAGAGCTTGAATTCAAGTCTACTTTCAGAACACTTTGGTTTTGTCTTTGGTGTGGTTGCAGGTAATGGAAGAGGAGGTGAATCGATATATGGCGGCTATTTTGAAGGTAAGGATGAATATACAGTACAGTCATCTTTAAATGGCTGGAGAGTTCACAAAATATAATACAAAGCTAAGTCCCTTCAGATCTGAACTTTCAGCTCCTCCTCTTATGCATGAAGATAATGCTGGATGGGAAGTGACTGTATTTGCATGCTCTGGGACACAGATACTGTTTCCTTTTTTATTTTGTTTTGTTTAAAAAAAAAAAAAAAGTTATTTATTTATTTATTTATTTTTAGTATTTTTTTCTGATTTTCAGCATGGAGGTTAGGCAATTCTTTTCATGAAAAATCCAATCTTCCTGCCTAAAATTTCAACATATTCTTTTATTTATAGAGAGTGTGGTCTTATGCAAAATGAAAAGGTAAGAGATGCAAAGCTCAGTAACACAATTCAAACATTGTTCCCTTCCACCCTCCCCATCAAGAACATGGGTAACGAGAGTCTTCTACTGTCAGTGAATGGATGGATATCTAAATTGATTGGAGACCTGGAGAGATTTTTCTCCCCACTCACTATTTTTATTTTTTTAGTGTTTTATCAAAATGTATTGAACATTCCTTATGCTTTGTGTAATGTTTTTTTTTTTAATACATTTCTATATAGGGTAGTTTCTTTTGCTTTTAAGAATCATGTAAGTGCAGTAATCGAGAGGTTTGGGTTCGTTATGTTGGTCACTGAAAAGTACATTTTGTTTTGTTTCAGGTCTGGTTAGGACTGACCATAAATCTGTAAATTAAATATTTTAAAGCAAAGTACAATTTCGGTGATTTTACTGAAATATTTGTAAGATAAAAGGCATTCAATGTTAAGGCAAGTTAAAGGCTGCTGTGTTTTGGCTGTAAATATTGCATGAATGAATCTAGTTAGTTTCCTTCTACTTGAACCTACAGTATGTCTCAAAAGGAGAGCAATCCTTTTCTACAGGTTTTTCAGCTGCCTAGTAGCTTACAAATCAAGTGCGTTCACTGAACCTTTGTGCATTGAAACCTAGAGCCTTTCATTTTAGAAGTCCAATTGCAGTGCGGCTTTCAGACTGATAGATGGCTTATCTTTATTAAATCATTGTAAAATGGAGAGGTTTGTTCCCAGTGATTTTGAAAGTCCTGATACTGAATGTATGATTTGGGGCCAGCATAACAAGCCCAGCCTTCTTCTCGAGGGCTTGCTGTTCACACGCGCACACTTTCTGCTGTGGGATAGTGAAGAGGGGGCTGACTCGCTGTTTCTTTCTTCAAACAGATGAAAACTTTGTTCTCAAACATGACAGAGCATTCCTTTTATCAATGGCAAACCGAGGCAAAGACACGAACGGGTCACAGTTTTTCATGTGAGTAGCTTTCATTTTGGTGTTGGAGTTGGAAGCAGGGAAGCACCATTCATAGGAAAGATGGGTCTCAGTCCTACACAAACACATGCTGTACTGTGGGTAGGTTAAGTGAGCTGCTCAGTGACAACCCATTTAACAGCTAACTCGGCTCCTGAGCAGCTCAGAGCTACTGAGCAGCTTCCTTCAATTAGCAGAAACATTCTCACTGTGAGCTACAGAGCAGAGTCCATCACTGAGCAGAAACATTCTCACTGTGAGCTACAGAGCAGAGTCCATCACTGAGCAGAAACATTCTCACTGTGAGCTACAGAGCAGAGACCATCACTGAGCAGAAACATTCTCACTGTGAGCTACAGAGCAGATTCCATCACTGAGCAGAAACATTCTCACTGTGAGCTACAGAGCAGATTCCATCACTGAGCAGAAACATTCTCACTGTGAGCTACGGAGCAGATTCCATCACTGAGCAGAAACATTCTCACTGTGAGCTACGGAGCAGATTCCATCACTGAGCAGAAACATTCTCACTGTGAGCTACGGAGCAGAGTCCATCACTGAGCAGAAACATTCTCACTGTGAGCTACGGAGCAGAGTCCATCACTGAGCAGAAACATTCTCACTGTGAGCTACGGAGCAGAGTCCATCACTGAGCAGAAACATTCTCACTGTGAGCTACTGAGCAGATTCCATCACTGAGCAGAAACATTCTCACTGTGAGCTACGGAGCAGATTCCATCACTGAGCAGAAACATTCTCACTGTGAGCTCACTGAGAGCTCACTGTGAGAGCATTCCATCACTGAGCAGAAACATTCTCACTGTGAGCTACAGAGCAGATTCCATCACTGAGCAGAAACATTCTCACTGTGAGCTACAGAGCAGATTCCATCACTGAGCAGAAACATTCTCACTGTGAGCTACAGAGCAGATTCCATCACTGAGCAGAAACATTCTCACTGTGAGCTACGGAGCAGATTCCATCACTGAGCAGAAACATTCTCACTGTGAGCTACAGAGCAGATTCCATCACTGAGCAGAAACATTCTCACTGTGAGCTACAGAGCAGATTCCATCACTGAGCAGAAACATTCTCACTGTGAGCTACAGAGCAGATTCCATCACTGAGCAGAAACATTTCTCAGCTACGGAGCAGTGCAGCTACTGTGAGCTACGGAGCATTCCATCACTGAGCAGAAACATTCTCACTGTGAGCTACAGAGCAGAGTCCATCACTGAGCAGAAACATTCTCACTGTGAGCAGAAACATCACTGAGCAGAAACATCCTCACTGTGAGCTACGGAGCAGAGTCCATCACTGAGCAGAAACATTCTCACTGTGAGCTACGGAGCAGAGTCCATCACTGAGCAGAAACATTCTCTGTGAGCTACAGAGCAGAGTCCATCACTGAGCAGAAACATTCTCACTGTGAGCTACGGAGCAGAGTCCATCACTGAGCAGAAACATTCTCACTGTGAGCTACGGAGCAGAGTCCATCACTGAGCAGAAACATTCTCACTGTGAGCTACGGAGCAGATTCCATCACTGAGCAGAAACATTCTCACTGTGAGCTACGGAGCAGATTCCATCACTGAGCAGAAACATTCTCACTGTGAGCTACTGAGCAGATTCCATCACTGAGCAGAAACATTCTCACTGTGAGCTACAGAGCAGATTCCATCACTGAGCAGAAACATTCTCACTGTGAGCTACAGAGCAGATTCCATCACTGAGCAGAAACATTCTCACTGTGAGCTACGAGAGCAGATTCCATCACTGAGCAGAAACATTCTCACTGTGAGCTACAGAGCAGATTCCATCACTGAGCAGAAACATTCTCACTGTGAGCTACAGAGCAGAGTCCATCACTGAGCAGAAACATTCTCACTGTGAGCTACGGAGCAGAGTCCATCACTGAGCAGAAACATTCTCACTGTGAGCTACGGAGCAGAGTCCATCACTGAGCAGAAACATTCTCACTGTGAGCTACGGAGCAGAGTCCATCACTGAGCAGAAACATTCTCACTGTGAGCTACGGAGCAGAGTCCATCACTGAGCAGAAACATTCTCACTGTGAGCTACGGAGCAGAGTCCATCACTGAGCAGAAACATTCTCACTGTGAGCTACGGAGCAGAGTCCATCACTGAGCAGAAACATTCTCACTGTGAGCTACGGAGCAGAGTCCATCACTGAGCAGAAACATTCTCACTGTGAGCTACAGAGCAGAGTCCATCACTGAGCAGAAACATTCTCACTGTGAGCTACAGAGCAGATTCCATCACTGAGCAGAAACATTCTCACTGTGAGCTACGGAGCAGAGTCCATCACTGAGCAGAAACATTCTCACTGTGAGCTACGGAAGAAACATTCTCACTGTGAGCTACGGAGCAGTCCATCACTGAGCAGAAACATTCTCACTGTGAGCTACGGAGCAGAGTCCATCACTGAGCAGAAACATTCTCACTGTGAGCTACGGAGCAGAGTCCATCACTGAGCAGAAACATTCTCACTGTGAGCTACGGAGCAGAGTCCATCACTGAGCAGAAACATTCTCACTGTGAGCTACGGAGCAGAGTCCATCACTGAGCAGAAACATTCTCACTGAGCTACAGAGCAGGTTTCATGAACGGCTGCTACAGCTGTATTTTCATATCATATTATTTCTCCGTTACCCTGCTGATTCCTGTCATTCATCTCTTTTTTAACCTCATTAAACATTTTACTTTAACGATGTGGTGGTGCTTTACTCCTACTGCATTAAATCCTGTTAAAATACCATTCATCGAACCTCATTATAGCATGTAACTTGCCATGCTTTCAAGCGCAGTGTCTTTATATGAGGTTTTAACCCTCATTTCAGAGTGTAAAATTAGCACTTTTGTCTGCGTCTTTCTGTGAAATGAAATGGCGTCATGAAAAGATAGCAGTGAATGTTACTGAAGGATGTCGTCATGGCATTCATGTCCAGAGTTAATAATACACAAGGAGTTAGCTGCAGTTTTTATGCTGATTAATAATCAAAGCTTCTGAAAGTTTCAGAGCTTGCTGTGCCGGCCCCTCAGACCAGCCTGCTTGATTGCTCGGCACTGCTTGCTGTGCCGGCCCCTCAGACCAGCCTGCTTGATTGCTCGGCACTGCTTGCTGTGCCGGCCCCTCAGAGCAGCCTGCTTGATTGCTCGGCGCTGTTTGCTGTGCCGGCCCCTCAGACCAGCCTGCTTGATTGCTGTGCCGGCCCCTCAGAGCAGCCTGCTTGATTGCTCGGCGCTGTTTGCTGTGCCGGCCCCTCAGACCAGCCTGCTTGATTGCTCGGCGCTGTTTGCTGTGCCGGCCCCTCAGAGCAGCCTGTTTGATTGCTCGGCACTGCTTGCTGTGCCGGCCCCTCAAACCAGCCTGCTTGATTGCTCGGCACTGCTTGCTGCGCCGGCCCCTCAGACCAGCCTGCTTGATTGCTCGGCGCTGCTTGCTGTGCCAGCCCCTCAGACCAGCCTGCTTGATTGCTCGGCGCTGCTTGCTGTGCCGGCCCCTCAGACCAGCCTGCTTGATTGCTGTGCCGGCCCCTCAGACCAGCCTGCTTGATTGCTGTGCCGGCCCCTCAGACCAGCCTGCTTGATTGCTGTGCCGGCCCCTCAGAGCAGCCTGCTTGATTGCTCGGCACTGCTTGCTGTGCCGGACCCTCAGACCAGCCTGCTTGATTGCTGTGCCGGCCCCTCAGAGCAGCCTGCTTGATTGCTCAGCTTGCCAGTCACTATTCAAACACACAAAGTTCATTTGCCATTTGAAAAAAGGTCTTCTTTCAAGTTCAGTCACACATGAGTTAGGAGCCATTTCTTTGTGTTTTTTAAATGCCATCTTTCATGCTAGTTTACATTGGATGGTGCTTCTCTGTAAATGTATGTGTTTGTCATTTTAAACATACTGGGATTTCTTTTGTCGCTTTTTTTGCCATTGCCTTGGTTTTATTTGATTTCTCCCACGCACATGCACACACACAATGCTTACTAGGTCATTCAGTAAATAGGTTATTGCCTTTGGGTTTTCTACTTGCATCAATTCAGTGATTTTTTTCCCCCAGATTTCAGAATGAATATTTCAGCATATGTTAATACTTAAGGTGGTCTGTTCAATTGATCTTAACAGGGACAGATCTTAATACACTGCCATTGAAAAAAATAAAAATAAAAAAATAAAATACAAGAGCCCCCGCAGACATGCACTCCATTCTGATTGCTTTTCTTACAGTTGTTGATTACATTGTTTCTCACTTGGCACAGCACATGTAAGCATTATTAAATCATTTAGTTTTTCATTTAAGCACAAACTAGCTCAAAGCATTTTACAATGGTATTACTAAATATATACCAATTCAATTTGAATAGAGCTCTTAATAGTAACTGACATCCTGATTAATGTCTTGAAGACTATTAAAAGAACTGGTCCCCACAGAGCAGCTGCTAATAGCTGGAATATCTCTGTGCTTGTGCATTTGTGTATTAGACATGTTTAATATGCACTAAACACGATTGCTTTTGTATTCTACATGTTTCATTTACACTACATACTATACACAAATGCAATATCAAGTGCTGTACAAAAATGGGACAAAAAGCCCATGTGCAACAGTGTCTTCTACATGGTGAGCACAGTGACCATGTCCTGTTGAGCTCACTATAGTCTTTGGTTAAACTGGGATGGGTATTTTAAAATAAAATGAACCCGTGTTAGAATAACTCTTTTCCAGGACTGTGTTTTTATTTGGTATAACAATTTCTATTACATGTTAATTCCGGGGATAAATATATTTTCTATGTTTTTTTTTTTTTTTTTTTTTTTAACTGCTTTTTGATTTATGCAATGTGAAAAACTTGGACTCCTTTTTGTCTAAAATGTATTACAATTTTTCTCTTGCCATTTTTGTGTAAAATTTACAGAAACACTGTAGCATCCTGCGCTTCCAAGGTAAAGTGTCATTCTGAGGCTGTGCTTCTCTCTCTGCTCACTGTTCTAATGATGATAGCAATGACTAGCCATGTGTTCTCATCTCTAAGAACACTCGATTGAATCTGTTTTATTTGTCTTTCTGTAGTCAGTGGTTGGCATGGCTCCTTTGCTATTTTCTTCACTGTAGGTTTATTCACCCTTGTTGACAGTCCTCTCAGCTGTGTCTGTGCTGCCAGTTTTTTGTTTTGCTGAAGGATTGACCCACAGAGAGGCAGTTTGCCTCAGTGGAACCCCTCACATGTTTAGAGCATTTGGTTGTGGGTAGTATGTTTTTATGTTTTTTTTCCCAGCCCGTATTAAACATCTCTGGTCGCTGCAAAAAGGGCCTTCCTGGATGAGTGGTGATGCTGATGATTATTATTTCAAAACCACATTTCTGGTCACTTGATTTAAGCTGGAGTCATGACCGCTTCATTTTGTGAACTATTCTCGAGGTTCACTTCTTCCCAGGTGTGCAACAAAACCATGCTTGAATGTTCCAGCTGAGCATTGTAATCAGTTTAGACTCGTCTTTGTTCTCTTCCAGTTCCACAGTGTAGAACATGTATTATTGTGTGGGTCTTTGCTGTAGATATTGTAGATTGGCAGGGGGGAGGGGTTGTGTGTAGGCATCTTTTGAGTATTGAGTGTCGTCTTGGAGTAATTAAAATTATAAGTGACGTTTGTTTTTTCTCGATTTCCCTTTACATGTCCTCTCATTTCTCTCCAATACTTTTCTGACTGAAATGCCTTCCTTTTCATCATGGTTGCAATGAAACAGAACTACAAAAACAGCACCTCATCTGGATGGGTAAGACCCTTTTTAAATTGAGAATATTTTACAGTCCATGTAAGCAATACACTTGCCTTAAAACTGTGTTCCTAGGAAAACAAAGGAAATTATCCTTGAAATGGATTTAGTATGAAGTCCAATGTGTTCGTGCAAAAGTATTCTTAAACCTCAATGTAAGCGTGACTGATCCATTAAGCAAAAAATGACCTCTTTGTTTATGAGAATAACATATCCCTCTCATTATTAGCTTGGGATTTGCAGTTTCTTTCTCAGTACAATAGATCTGTTTTCTAAGAACTGAGAATATTGGAAATATGACAGAATTCCCCACTGATTGAGCACTAACATGATATCTCAATAAGAGCGATGCACAATACATCTAGTCCATGGGACTTGCCTTTTCTATTGCATTATTCATAAAGAAGAACCTAGTGGATGTTGGGAACCAGTAAAATCACTGCACTTTCTATACAGCTGTATGGTTTAACCAACTAGATTACTTTAATGTGACTTTAATCTGAAACAAAAACACATTGGAAATATGAAAAAACGGCAACTTGTCGAAAGTGCCCAGTGATTTAAAGTGGAGATATCCAAAAACACAGGCCAAGTTTCAAGACACCATTTGGGAAACCTTGGTCAGCACCAAGCAAATAGGCACAACTGTAAAAGCGGTGGAGGTCATAAGAAATACATTAGTAAATGAACGAGTGCAAAAAAAAGAGTAAAAGGAGAAGCACTTGGACATTTTTTACCTTACTTTGATGACTTATTTCTCTTACTTTGTGACAGGTGTTGACTTTTTTTTCTACATTTCACCTAAGAGTGTTGGGAAACTACAAATTAAAAGTGAAATGGATCTTTTGGCTGATTTTACTTTTGCTGCACTACTACTCTGAAAACACATAAACTGTCCTTGCTATATAGTGTGTCTCTGGCAGTTCTCGCTGATTGGCAAGAGTAACGACTATTCCTGTCAATAATATGGATGACATGACCATGCAGAATGGGTTCCTCCTGTCACATGACCATGCCTTCCAGAATGGGTTCCTTCTGTCCTGTCTGTCTGAACTCCTGCCCCTTGTCTCTGCAGAGTTCACGTTGTCTTTGGGCTGGTTATCTCGGGATTTGAGGTGATAAAGCGCATTGAGAATCTGAAAACGGACGCTGCCAGCAGACCCTACGCAGATGTCCGGGTGATTGATTGCGGACAGTTAACAAAGCCTGCCAGCGATGGTAAGCGCTTCTCAGATTGACAGGTCTGTCTTCATTTTAGTAAAGCTAAAACAAGAGGAGGCCATTTGGCCCATCTTGCTTGTTTGGTTGTTAGTAGCTTATTGATCCCAGAATCTCATTATGCATCTTGAAGGATCCCAGGGTGTCCGCTTCAACAACATTATTAGGGAGTTGGTTCCAGACTCCCACAATTCCCTGTGTAAAAAAGTGCCTCCTATTTTCTGTTTTGAATGCCCCTGTATCTAATCTCCATTTGTGATCCCTGGTCCTTGTTTGTTTTTGTTTAGTTAAGCAAATGCTTCCTGTGTTGCACAGTAACAACCCCCATTACAAATAATAACAGCTTAACAGATTTTGGATGATCTGTGGATGATGATATATATATATATTCTTTCGTATGAGCTTAACACGCAGCCTACAGCACTCAGTATTCCCAGGTGGTCTCCCATCCAAGTACTAACCAAGCCCAACATTGCTTTGCTTAAGCATTGCATGGTAAGTTCGATTTGAAGAGCTTTTTGCTGTCTGAGACGTTGCCTAGGGGTCACTACAAGAAGTAGCTCTTCTTGACCCCCTGGATGATGATGATAATTAGTAATAATATACACCCAACTATGCATAATAAATCTGTAAGGGTTTCTGGGGACATATAAACCATGAGAGCACTAGCTTCAATTACCTAGTAATGTCACCACAAACCCGAGATAGAATTACAGCCTTCCACATGCAGTTTTGGTGTGTATTATTTGTTACAATACATAGTGACATAACAGACAGCAATTGTAGAATTAATAGTGTTTATTTTTAACACTTGAAGTGCTGAGAATACAGTTGGAATTAAACAGGTGAGAGATGGGAGTGAAATATGAGATGAGATCACTTTGTACTATTCAAATATAAAGAAAACCGACAACAAGACGAGAGGAACATGAGAAAAAAAATAAGAGGAGAGTATAAACAATCCAGAAACAAAGGTTATACTTCGGAATGACCTGTACTTTCTTAGAACTGCTTTGAAATAAAAGCAAAAAATATCACGACAAAAAGCCTTGCCTGCGCCGTATTGAATGTTGTAGCTAATTGGGTGTTACAGTGGTCCTTCCTGATTGGTTGATTCAGCTCTGAGGCTTTTCGGCAAGTAACGCCAGGATGTCAATGGGAAATGCAGGAAGGATTCGCTCGGATAATCCAAGAGGGAGGCGGGTCTCTCCGGAACGGGAAATTGAGAGTGTAAAACACAGGAGGGAAGTGCTTACAGAACAGGTTACATTGTTTATAATTGAAAAGTAGAATCGATAGTGCATTCCATCTGATCTGTGCTTGAGTACAATTACCAGAAAGCAAGCAGCATGCCCCGCTAACAGCTCTTACTAGCAGACACTTGGACAGTTTCCATACAGTATAATTATTAAAACCTGTCCGTGTAAAATCCTCATTTATCCAAGTCTCCTGTTAATATCTTGAGTATTGCATGCATCGTTTTCACAGCTGCATCGTATTCTGAAGTTTGTGCAGCTGTGAATCATTTCGCACAGCGGTCATATTGATTGGTGTGCCATATAGTATTAAACGGAGGCATTTTTCTAAGTATTATGATGCAATTATAAATGGTCTCATATGTTGTGGTTGTAGATTACACTGATGAAGTAAGATCTCGATTCTGCTGAATTTTAAGGCAGTTGTACTTTCCAGATTACATTTTAAACTACTGTACTAGATGTGCAGGTTTGCTGGTATTCGTTTTAATTGTTTGAGTAACACATTTCAAGCAGCTTACATTACGTTAATGAATGTACTACACTTGCAATCATTTCTCTATTACACTGTTCATTTAGACGCTGTCTGTGTGTTTTACAGTTCTTTTAAAATGGATATAGGGTATTTCTCTCTTGGATTATACACAATCCTTTCTATGTTACACTTCATTTAGACTCTGCCTGTATGTTTTACAGTTCTTTTAAAATGGATATAGGGTATTTCTAGCTGTTGGATTATACAAAGGGTTAATGAACTCTGCCCTGTTGTAGAAACAGAGTATCTCTTGTATTGGATCTCCTCAGATATAGGATACTCAGAGTTTTGGGTAAAATAAGGCAGCTGTTTAGTGTACAAAATATGTTAGATATAAATCGGTAAAACAACATCAATGGTTATAATATACAATGAAAGAATGATAAAACATCAGTAATTGAAATATGCAATGAAAGAATGCTCAAACATCAGTAATTGTAATCTGCAATGCAAGAATGCTCAAACATCAGTAATTGTAATCTGCAATGCAAGAATGCTCAAACATCAGTAATTGTAATCTGCAATGCAAGAATGCTCAAACATCAGTAATTGTAATCTGCAATGAAAGAGTGATGTTCTGTGAAACCTGATTTATTCTCTTTTGTTTAGTTCCCGGTCATTAAGCATCCTTATCAGGGGAGCTTCTATTAATTAGCAAATCTGCCGCTGGATCTATAGCCGCTACAATCTCATAACCCGTTTTGGCTGGGAAGGGCATGTTGCGTGCTCTGGAAACACTCTGGGCAGAATCAACAGCAGCCTTCACTTTGAACTGTGAGCTCAGTTACCAACCCTACTGGGGTCCTGTGACTTTCAGATCTCCTAATGATAAACTCCTAACGCGGTGGTGGTTCATGTCATTGTGCACACAGTGATTCTGTGATTTTCATCCAAGTTCGATCGCGGCTGTCTTACTAGAAAAATTCATCCTTTTGGCCATTTATGTTATAAAGCTGCCACCGCCAATTTCAAAGCCTCATATCTCAGAAAATATTTGATGGCGTGACGTCATATTTTCTAAGTTATGTTAAACCCTTTATGCTAATTGAGTTGGTGGCCATGCCACTGACTTTGAACCTTAACTGGACAATAGAATTATTGTCGTAATGTTTGGTAAAACACATTGAAAATCTTGATGTGCTTATATAAATGTTGTAACACATCTCATTCTTTTTCTGGTATTTAATTCAGATGGTAATATTGAGTAGGACCTATGCTCCCTTCTAATGTACATTTAAAGTAGTTGCCTCAATCCAGCTTTTGCTCTTTGTGTTAGCATTTTTAGAACCAGTTACATATTGATATGGATCCTTTCACAGAAACACAATATGAACATTGTGCTTCTGTGATGCTGCTGAGAAGCTCAAAGCAGTGCAGTATGAACATTGTGTATCTGTGATGCTATTGAGAAACTCAAAGCAGTGCAGTATGAATGTTGTGTGTTTCTGTGATGCTGCTGAGAAGCTCAAAGCAGTGCAGTATGAACATCGGGTGTTTCTGTCATAAGATATTGAGAAGCTCAAAGCAGTCCTGCACCCAGTGTTGGTTTCCAGTATGTGTTTGTAATCTATTGTCTTGCAGTGCTGGAGCGCAGAAAGATCTCTCCGCATTCGTGGGATTCTTCATCGTCTTCTCCCACCTCGGAGTCCCAGAGCGACACAGAGGAGAAGCCACCGCCACCGCGCAAGCGCAAACGCAGATCCAGAAACAAGCATCTAAACAAGAGAAGGAAGGAGGGGAAGAGAAGAGGAAGCAGCAGCAAGAGGCCCCCGGCAAGCCAAGCAAGGTGACTTTCCATAAACTACAAAGCAGCAGCTCCTACAGTGTGCTCATTCCTTTAATCAGCATTGTTTTATTTTGCAGCATTTATCCAGTTCAGACACTTCTCTCTTGTCATTCATTACTAGCTATGGCATATTTGAAACAGGTGAATTGTATTTTGAGTATTAGAGTAAGCAGCGGGGTTCCGAAAAATATAGAGTTCCACGTCCCCAAGTGTTGCTAAATAACTTTTCTTTTCATTGGTAACATCCTGACAACTTTTTATACTTCTAACTTTAAAGTCTGTTTCAAAGATGTTTTCAAAATGTCTGCTCAAGTGTACTCGGGTTTGAGATATATCCTCTAAATCACAGCAGGACGAGTGATTTAAAAAAAAAAAAAAAATCTCTGGCTTTACTGTTCCATACCCCATCATGGATCGTTACTGCTGTGTGACAACGTGGGCAATCACCCTTACACTATCATCAGTCCACTGTAGTGAACGTGTTGAAAACAGTTTTGAAACAGACTTTAAAAAGTCGTCAGGACGTTACCAATGAAAAATAATTTAAACAGTTGCAAGTCGAGTTTTACCAATCAAAAACAAAAAAACATTTTTTTGTGTTTGGTAGCTGTTAAATTGACCTATTAGTTGTCAACTCATGGCAACAACATTAGTAAAACACTGGAAAAGAATAAAAGACTGCCTTTTAAAATCTGAAGACCTGCTTATGTGACCAGGCCTTAGCTCTGAAGTAGTCTCATTGTGAAGGGTTCCAGAAGAATGCACTGTATTGTGTTCTTAAAATCTAACGTTACTAAGGGTTAAGTCCTTTGCAATAATGTCCCATTATTTGGTCACTCTAAGCTCCCTTGCAGCGCACACAGTGGTAAAATATATAAACCAAAAAAGAACTCTCTATTTTCCTATCTCACGAAGCTCATGAAAAATACACAGTGGTGTGCAAATGTATTAGAACACCCTATGTATTAAAACACCCTATCGCTGATTCCTGAACGAAAATTGAAATTCTCAGCTCAAGGTTTTCATGCAGGTAGGTATATGAAGGATATAAGTGACAAATCTGGAGGTATTGTAATAAACGTGCATGCTGTTCTAGAGCAGTATTACAATCAAAACAGCCAGCCATGTCATGTATTAGCTCAGAGTTGGGTTACTTGTCAATAATTGGGTGTTCTCTGACAGCTTCTGTGAACAGGAGAATGCTGATGATGAAAAGGGGAAGGATTTGAATGTGACGAGAGAGAAGCCTGTGGTGCGGCCTGAAGAAATCCCCCCCGTGCCAGAGAACAGGTTCTTACTGCGCAGGGACATGCAGATACACAAGACAGAGCCGTGAGTAACAGAGCAGCGCTGTGTTAGAACAGGTTCTTACTGTGCAGGGACATGCAGATACACAAGACAGAGCCGTAAGTAACAGAGCAGCGCTGTGTTAGAACAGGTTCTTACTGCAGAGGGACATGCAGATACACAAGACAGAGCCGCAAGTAACAGGGCAGCACGTCATGTGTTTTTATACTTCAGTCTCTTTCTCACATGTCTGGTGTGCTTGCATAAATGTAACAAGTCTATATTTTTTATTCAAACAGTCATATTCTATCTTGTGATGTACCTGTAGATTCAATTCTAATTAATTTCAACATCTGTTCTTTTGTTTTAACATTTTGCAATAGGAACCGTGTCTTTCTGTGATTTTAAATACAATGGATTTAGAAACTCAAATTGGCCGTGCACCCTGTCCTGGGTTTCTGAATTTCTCTCAATTAAACACATAATAATTTAAAATGATATGAGCCACGAGTTTGAACAATCAGGCCCATCGTATCTGAACTGTTCCTCCCTTATTAGCAGATACCTGATTGATCAGATTCCTGGCATCTGGTCATTTCACCACAACAAATACATAAACAAAGCAACTATTAAAACCACCAGGACTAACTGCAGTCCTAGTGTAACCCTGCACATATGATTCCATGCCTCGTGTACATATGATGAAACCAGCCTGTTAACAAAGTATGTTATACATTTTAAAAGTGTGAAGAAATGAAGGTGGTTATACTTGCTGGCTTCATTATTAAAGAGGAATACTGAAAGCAGTCTCCCATCATTGAAAATGTCTGTTCATTCTGTAGGGCACATCTGGCTCTATCGGCAGCTCTAGGTGATCAGAAGCCAGCCATCACAAAATCTGGACGCAAAATCAAAGGCAGGGGTACAATGGTATGTTTCTTTCAGTCCTCTTTTTCATACATTTTATTTCAAGTTTGCTTCCAACAAATTGAAAGAAAGAAGGTCTATTGTTTGATCTGGAGCAAAAAATATTAACTGACATTGCTGCAGATATTCTCGTTCTGTCTCTCTCTGCTTTACTGTCTGTTCACTATAAGCTTCTTCTCTTAAACAGAATTCAACAGTATAGCACATGAAGGATCTACAGGTATGATGTGTATAGTAAGTAGCTCCACCTTCTGTTATGAAGGTAACCTCAGTTTAAAGGCACAGTAGTTCTTGTTTTGTTTTTGTAATGCTGCAGAGATATCACACTCCTCCTCGGTCACAGTCTCGCTCACAATCTCAAGATGATGATGATGATGAAGATGAGAAGAGCAGCGAGACCCCGCCTCACTGGAAAGAGGAAATGCAGAGAACAAAAATCTACCAGCCTCCCAGTGGAGAGAAGTGGAGTAAAGGGGACAAGTACGATCCTGTACTGGCTTTCTGTATAGCATACATTACCTGTATAGCATGCATTATTGTACACTGTGTACTCTAATCTATGGGACCACTAGACTTGTCCACTTGCAAGAGGGAGCAAACTGAGCTTCCAGATCTGAGCGGCTGGATATCATTTCTCAAACTACAGCTTTAGGGTCAATTTACATTTTTTTTTTGTACAAAGTGTTAGTATTTTCTGTGTTAACAGAAACTGCTAGGGAAATGTACAGGTAAAAGAACCTTTTCACTGCTATATTGTTTTTGCCGCTTGAAATATCTTTGATGCAGATCGTTTCCATGTTGCTTTATCTTGGCAAATCATCCCATTCGACATGACGTGCCCCTTCGATTATGCTACCGGGGTTGCTTTGTTCTTGTTTCAATTTTTTTTTGTTGTTTTATCCCTTAACTCGTAGGCTGAGTGATCATTGCTTAAGCAGATGGGATGGCAAAAGTGCATCCCCATGGTCAAGGTCTCGGTCACATGATCACTGCTCTGATCACAGCACCGAGAGATCCAGCCAAAACAGAAGACGCAGAAGGGAAAAGAAGAGAATAAAACACAGAAAGAAGTCTAAAAGGCAAAAGCATTCAAAAAAGCTGAAAATACCTAAAACTAAACCAAAAACAGATTCAACACCTCACAAGACAGAGTCGTCCCGTTCTTCAAGCAGGAAATCCAAGCTTTCTGTTAAGCGTGAAAGAAGATCTCGATCTTGCACGAGATCCTCGAGACATTCCTCCAGACGAGACTGTTCAGGTTCTGACAAGATCCGCCGTTCCTCACCATTATCCAGAGACTCTTCCTCCTTTTCCAGATCAAAAAGCAGATCAAGATCCTATTCTAGAAGCAGAACTAGATCAAGAACGAGGTCTAGATCCTTGTCAAGGTCTAGAAGCAGGTCAATATCAAGATCACGTAAGAGGACACCATCGAGATCGCCTAGAAATACACGCTCAAATGAGAACAATAAAAGCCAAGTTGATCCCCCTAAAAAAAACACACAAACAAATGAGAATGTTTTACCAAATGCTGTCTCTGAGAGTGTTCCTGCGTTACCCATGAGTGATAGCCCCCCACCTTCAAGGTGGAAACCAGGTCAAAAGCCTTGGAAACCTTCCTATGTCCATGTTCAGGAAGTCAAAGCCAAAACTCCAGCTCTACTTGCACAATCGAGTTACACAGTAAAGAACAGCAAGGAGAATTCCCAGTCTTCATCATACCACGACCGGCACAGACATTCAGACAGTGAGAGAAGTGTTTACTCAAGCAATAGGAGCTATAACTATAAGAGGAGGTCCAGGACCCGGTCTTCAAGAAGTAGATCATACAGGAGATCGTACAGTAGATCAAGAAGTAGAGCTCGTTCCAGCTCAAGGTCACGCACTCCAGTAAAGTATCACAGCCGTTCATCAACCTACAGCAGATCCAACTCCTACGATTCCTATAGTTATAAAACAAAGGCAAAATCTAATTCCAGAGAGAGAAGTGTCAAACATTACAGCACAGTTCAAGAAAGTAGCCCTGAAGCTAAATTTGATGACGGGTGTTTAGATAACAGAAAAGAACTAAAAGGAGAAAAGGAAAATCACAGATTGTACTCCTCTGAGTATTCTACCGACAGCGAGAGAAGCAATGTGAAAAAAAATAAAAAGCATGATGCGGACACAAAGAAGCAAAACAGTAAATCGCATTCTCAATCGGAAGCCAACAGCATTAAAATATCTGAGCCAAAACAGGAGAAACATAATACAGGTTCTTTTAGGGAGGATCGGAAATCAAAGTCTGGGTGGGACAGTGATAGTGATCATTCAAAAAAAGAGCCAGGTGTTGAAGACAGATCATCTGAATTCCAGCAGCTCAAATCTGGCAGGACCGATGAAAAGACTAGTAGCAGGAAGGAGTTTCTCAGCAGCAAATGGGATTCGGAAGATCACTCAGAAACTGAAGAGAAAAAGATCATCAGAGGCGGTTCAGCGTATTCAAGCAAAGAAGAAGGTGAAGCTAGCTCGGGATCTGATAGCGAAGGCGGTCACTCTAAAAGCAGCAAAGTGAGCACAAAGTTGGCTTGTCTGTCACCTGCAAGTTCAGAGACTGATGTGAAAACGACCTCAAAGAAACAGACTTCAGTTGCTGCTGAAAGTTCACTTTTGAGTTCAGGAAGTGAGAAGGTAATGCCTAAGAAGAAAGCAAAACGCAAACGTAAGCACAAGAAACGAAGCTCGACAAAGGCAGGGTCCAGAAGAGGAAAGACCAAATCCAAGGGTAAGAAATCCAAAAAAAAAAAACAGAAACCCAAGGAGACTTTCCACTGGCAGCCTCCTCTGGAGTTTGGGGAAGAGGAGGAGGAGGAAAGGCCAGAAGATAATGTGATTGTAAAACAGGTCATGAAGGAAAGTCTGTTAAAAGTTATTGGGGAGACTGTGGTTAAACACAAAGAAAGTAAAAGCAATGCTGAGGAAACTCTCAAAACACCCAAAGAAAATATCCAATCAGGTGCAGCTTCTCAGAGGGCTCAAGAACAGTCAACCAAAAATGAAAAAGAATCAAAGCAATCACCAAGGAATGTCAAGAGACCAAGACGAGGTGAAAGTACAGAAGCAGATTCCAGCAAAGCTGATGGTAAAGAGCATGCTGTGGAGTTCCCAGGGAAAACAGAGCAATCTGATGATAGTATGGAGATCTGTACCCCAGAGCAGAACTCTCCTGAAAGGGACTATGCAAAAACTACAGCGCAGCAGGGCTCCCCATTAAAAGAGCTTGTCCTTCCTGCAAACAGAGACATCGGGAATGCTTTAAACACAACTGCAGTAGAAGCATTAAAGATGGAGCCACATCCGATGAATAGCAGAGCCTCTTCTAAAGTGTTCATAAGCAATGATTCAGGGGGTGAAAGTGATAAAAAAGCACAAAATGAATTGCAATGTTTAACTATTGACCCAAAGTGGAAGCCTCTGAAAGATCTTTCTAATCAGCAGCCAGTCAGCACTATGAATGCTGTGGAAGTTAAAAGCACAGACACCCCAGATTGTGTGGAGACCAAGCCCCAGGGCCTCAGAATAGAGATTAAAAGCAAGAGTCGGGTCCGACCTGGATCTCTTTTTGATGAAGTTCGAAAGACGGCCAGGCTGAATCAAAGACAGAGGAACCAAGAGAGCTCAAGTGAGGAGAGATCTCCTTCCGTAGAGGATAAAAGCAAGTCCCGGAGCCGAACCAGATCACCCAGCAAATCTGGATCGAGCCAGCGAACACGCTCAAGAAAGAGATCACTGTCCTCCAGCCACTCGCGGACTCGATCAAGGAGTTCCACTTATTCCTACAGGTGGGTTAATAACATTTTGTTGTGCATATCTATTTGAACAACACATTAGACAACATCTGTAGCTGAATGGGTTGTTGCTCCAGTTAATTTATATTCATTCCCACATAGTCCATGTCTGTGAATATAATGCATCTACATTTGATGTTACATGGATAGAATCTAGGTTCTATAAAGTACAGTGTAGTATGTTAAGTATAACTACAATTTAAATGATACATTCATTTGTTTAACTGGCAAACTCATCCACATGTCAATCTGCCACACAGGATAACTGCATGGGTTTTGCAACATTTGACTGTAGCTTTTGACTCGCTGTGTGTTTGTGGGGACTGAGAGACTGTGTGTCTCCCCTGGTTTTGAGAATGCTTGCTCAGATGCTCTGTGTAATGTTCCCTATGTTGTCTGCAGGTCTAGAAGCTACACTAGAAGTCGCAGTAGGAGAAGGTACAGTCGGGGTCGATCAAGGACTTGGAGCAGCACTGACCGGAGTTACAGAAGACACAGCCACAGGTAACTTATTTAAAAACCCAGTTGAACACACACAATGCAGGATCATTCTGTGGAACACACACACCATGCAGGGTCACTCTGTGGAACACACACACCATGCAGGGTCATTCTGTGGAACACACACACCATGCAGGATCATTCTGTGGAACACACACACCATGCAGGGTCATTCTGTGGAACACACACACCATGCAGGGTCATTCTGTGGAACACACACACCATGCAGGGTCATTCTGTTGTGATTATGGTACGTTCATGTTCACATCACCAGTAAACAGCAGCCCCAAGCTGGCTTTGCCTTTTTCCCTTTAAAGATGCAGCTGTAATTTTTAAAAATCTTTTATCAATGGAGCCAGTTGAATAGATGTGCAGGCTGGCAGCACTTGATGTTTTTTTTTGGGTCCACCACTGTTTCCTTGGCACCAATTTGTCGAGCTTATCAAAGCTGTGTTTTATTAGCAGGTCGTGGGTATATAAGCAGTTGCATGCATTATGGTATGTCAGCCGGTTCTTTCATGATCTCTCTTTCAGAATCAGGTGCTTATACAGTACTTAAAGGAGAACTCTCATTTGGGCTTTATAAGATTACTTCTAAATGTACTGCCAGTGTGTTTGCAACCACAATAATAATTTCTGAAATGCATGATTGTCTTTATTTGTCATCGCTATCCTCCAATTTTGACTGCTGTGCTGCAAGACCCTGAAATGCTGGCAGCGGGGCTCTCTCACTGCACACAAAGCACAATTGAAACCAGCCTAAACATTCTCTCATTGCTAACAGCTGTGTGGATGCTTGCACAGTGATCAGAACACCTCATTTCATCAAACTGAGGTTGCGTCTCATGAAATCAGCTGGTGTCGAGCCCCAAATCAGATGTGTGTGCTCTTTAGGGGCGCTACATACAGTTACACAAACAGAGAAATCATGAGAACAAGAAGACCATAGTCAGTTGGGGAGCTGAATTCAGAAAAGAAAGACTCGATCTGAATGAGACTTCCCCTTTCATAGGCTCCACGAATCGTGATGATGCAGCACTATGTTATGGTTCTTTACAGTTAACACTGCATTTTCAATGTGTGTTCTGTTAGCAGTAGGACCTACAGCAGAAGCCGGTCCAGGAGCAGGTCTTCTGATCGGCACAGAAGATCCAGGTATGCATTGCATTGTGGCGACTCCAGGGCAGAGCTGTCCCGTAGATGTTCTGAGGTGTAACGATGCATTACATTCACAATGCACACAGTGTCATTACATGTGAAGGTCCTGAGGGGGAAGACATTCTCAAAAACAATCTCTTGAAGTCTGTAACAATCAATGTCTTATCTCTCTATTGAAATGCCTGTAGCTAACAAAACAATGATAGAAATCTTGCCTGTTGTGCACTTGAATTTGTTGTATAGGTCTCAAATCTGCATTTTCAATTTTCGTTTTAAAACCTGATGCATGGTAACAAAAACGTTTAGCAGTTTGGTCCGTGTGATTCCGGCCAATCGTTTTTGCATTCAGAATCAGAAAAACAGAAAACGACTTGTTTTTTCTATTTCGGTTTTTCATAAAAACAAAAATCGACCCGTATTTTATTTTTCAATTTCTGTGTTTAAAATACAAAAACTGATTCAGGCTTGTTTTCCCATTTTTCATATTGGTTTTTGCAACAAAATGTGTGAAATTGAATAATCTGTAATACAAAAATAAATAGACTGTAGGGACGAAAAATTAAATCAATCTCCAAGAGTCGGTGATAAAGAAGGTAGTCTTTATTCAAGCAGATATCTGGAGAGCCAACACTTCACAGGCAATCTGTTAATGCTTCTCTAACAGGTACACACTTAAACAATGATAGATACACTAACATATCGGAAAAGGGACAGACTTAATCAACCAAGAGTGCCAGCCTCCTTTAGTGATCCTATGGCAAGCTCTGTAAGATGCTAACATTTCCTCTCTCCCTGCGGTTTGCAGCTCTTACAAAAGAAGGAACTGCGATACAGAGCGAAAGAGAATTCCCCCCCCCCCCCCCCACATACAAAAGAACCCCCCCACTGCAGCAACAAAACACTCCATACATTTAATATCTTAAAAATTGTTTAGCTCCTTCAATACCTTTTTTTTTTTTTTTTTTTTTTTTTTTTTTTTTGTCAGACTTTGAGACATGGCCAGCTGTCTGTGTCCTGCTGTCATGACGATGCAATAATTTCATGCCTGTGCTTATTGTCATGGAAGTGTACTGTCTGTTTACCAACATTATTCATTCATTTTACAAAGTACTGTATTACAATACAGCCATAGGTCTACGTTTTAAGTTAATATAGTAATCATCCTTGTATCACTCGGGTACAGTGCAGTGCATTATAATAATACAAAAAATAATAAGCCTTCAGTGTAGTACCAGAGATCATGTCAAATACTGAGGCCGTGCAGGAATACCTAGTGTAGTACCAGAGATCATGTAAAATACTGAGGCCGTGCAGGAATACCTAGTGTAGTACCAGAGATCATGTAAAATACTGAGGCAGAGCAGGAATACCTAGTGTAGTACCAGAGATCATGTAAAATACTGAGGCAGAGCAGGAATACCTAGTGTAGTACCAGAGATCATGTAAAATACTGAGGCCGTGCAGGAATACCTAGTGTAGTACCAGAGATCATGTAAAATACTGAGGCTGTGCAGGAATACCTAGTGTAGTACCAGAGATCATGTAAAATACTGAGGCTGTGCAGGAATACCTAGTGTAGTACCAGAGATCATGTAAAATACTGAGGCAGTGCAGGAATACCTAGTGTAGTACCAGAGATCATGTAAAATACTGAGGCAGTGCAGGAATACCTAGTGTAGTACCAGAGATCATGTAAAATACTGAGGCAGAGCAGGAATACCTAGTGTAGTACCAGAGATCATGTAAAATACTGAGGCAGTGCAGGAATACCTAGTGTAGTACCAGAGATCATGTAAAATACTGAGGCAGAGCAGGAATACCTAGTGTAGTACCAGAGATCATGTAAAATACTGAGGCAGAGCAGGAATACCTAGTGTAGTACCAGAGATCATGTAAAATACTGAGGCCGTGCAGGAATACCTAGTGTAGTACCAGAGATAATGTTATAAAATAAAATCCACATTTGCTGTTTTTCAAAACCCCACATTTGAGATGTGTGTCTATATAATATAGCAAATGAGAATGCACAACAGGTACATTAATAGACATTAATGTTACAAGCTTGAAGACTATTTTTGTAGTTTTTTACAAATTCAGTTTTTTACCTTTTATAAAAGACGTAGTCTAAGCTTTTGCATGATGCTGATCAGCATAAACCTCAAGTTTGCTGTGAGTCTGTGGGGAGCAGACAGCACTGCAGTTACACATGTGCACTTGCTTTGATTCTAACTGTTGAAATATATTTTAAAAAGGTCCGTCACATATGACAGCTACTACAGCAGAAGCAGGAGTCGAAGCAGCAGGAGACGGACAAGTGACAGCTACCGAAGGTCCCGGAGCTACGATCGCAGTTCCAGGTTTGTATGTCTGTGTTGGTAGGACCACCATATTTTTGAACAATGTCTATTAATGCTATGTCTTTCTTTAGTTTCATTTTCTTATTAACATGCTGTTACAGTGAACATATATTAAGATCTGTACATTTGGACAGTGTCTATTCCACCCAGATTTTTATTGTATGTATTAGAGAGACTTGCCGCTGCTCAGACCATTAATGTTAGCTGCTTTCCGGGTTACTGTTCATGAAAACTTCTGCCTTGGGTGTGTTCTCTCCATACAAAAAGATGAGTGACTTGCAGCCACGTAGTCTGATCACAGCACTAAAACCCATACACTAATCTGGCACCAGGAAGCAGCTGCAAAAACTTCCTGGTCTTTACAATATCCAAAAGATCTTCATTGGAAGAAGAGGGACCAGTGAATAACCATTGCTGATGTGTCGTGTGATGAAACCCCCGATTACTGACAGTGCTGTAATATCGTGTGATGACCCCCTGATTACTGACAGTGCTGTAATAACGTGTGATAACCCCCTGATTACTGACAGTGCTGTAATATCGTGTGATGACCCCCTGATTACTGACAGTGCTGTAATATCGTGTGATGACCCCCTGATTACTGACCGTGCTGTAATATCGTGTGATGACCCCCTGATTACTGACCGTGCTGTAATATCGTGTGATGACCCCCTGATTACTGACCGTGCTGTAATATCGTGTGATAACCCCCTGATTACTGACAGTGCTGTAATATCGTGTGATGACCCCCTGATTACTGACAGTGCTGTAATATCGTGTGATGACCCCCTGATTACTGACCGTGCTGTAATATCGTGTGATGACCCCCTGATTACTGACCGTGCTGTAATATCGTGTGATGACCCCCTGATTACTGACCGTGCTGTAATATCGTGTGATGACCCCCTGATTACTGACCGTGCTGTAATATCGTGTGATGACCCCCTGATTACTGACCGTGCTGTAATATCGTGTGATGACCCCCTGATTACTGACCGTGCTGTAATATCGTGTGATGACCCCCTGATTACTGACCGTGCTGTAATATCGTGTGATGACCCCCTGATTACTGACCGTGCTGTAATATCGTGTGATGACCCCCTGATTACTGACCGTGCTGTAATATCGTGTGATGACCCCCTGATTACTGACCGTGCTGTAATATCGTGTGATGACCCCCTGATTACTGACCGTGCTGTAATATCGTGTGATGACCCCCTGATTACTGACCGTGCTGTAATATCGTGTGATGACCCCCTGATTACTGACCGTGCTGTAATATCGTGTGATGACCCCCTGATTACTGACAGTGCTGTAATATCGTGTGATGACCCCCTGATTACTGACAGTGCTGTAATATCGTGTGATGACCCCCTGATTACTGACAGTGCTGTAATATCGTGTGATGACCCCCTGATTACTGACCGTGCTGTAATATCGTGTGATGACCCCCTGATTACTGACCGTGCTGTAATATCGTGTGATGACCCCCTGATTACTGACCGTGCTGTAATATCGTGTGGTGACCCCCTGATTACTGACAGTGCTGTAATATCGTGTGGTGACCCCCTGATTACTGACAGTGCTGCAATACCGTGTGGTGACCCCCTGATTACTGACAGTGCTGCAATACCGTGTGGTGACCCCCTGATTACTGACAGTGCTGCAATACCGTGTGGTGACCCCCTGATTACTGACCGTGCTGTAATATCGTGTGGTGACCCCCTGATTACTGACAGTGCTGCAATACCGTGTGGTGACCCCCTGATTACTGACCGTGCTGTAATACCGTGTGGTGACCCCCTGATTACTGACAGTGCTGCAATACCGTGTGGTGACCCCCTGATTACTGACCGTGCTGTAATACCGTGTGGTGACCCCCTGATTACTGACAGTGCTGTAATATCGTGTGATGACCCCCTGATTACTGACCGTGCTGTAATACCGTGTGGTGACCCCCTGATTACTGACAGTGCTGTAATACCGTGTGGTGACCCCCTGATTACTGACCGTGCTGTAATATCGTGTGGTGACCCCCGATTACTGACAGTGCTGTAATATCGTGTGATGACCCCCTGATTACTGACAGTGCTGTAATATCGTGTGATGACCCCCTGATTACTGACAGTGCTGTAATATCGTGTGGTGACCCCCTGATTACTGACAGTGCTGTAATACCGTGTGGTGACCCCCTGATTACTGACAGTGCTGTAATACCGTGTGGTGACCCCCTGATTACTGACAGTGCTGTAATATCGTGTGATGACCCCCTGATTACTGACCGTGCTGTAATGCTGTAATCCCCTTTGTGTTGTTGCAGGTCATACTGCTCTTATAGTAGAAGTGACCGCAGTTACTCCCGCCGGCGAAGTCACAGCTGATGGAAGAGAAACAGAGCTCACGGCTATTCATTGGGTACAAGGAAAGAAATATGTTTGCGTATCTGCTTGTGTAGATAACAGAAACATGCAGAACAGTAGATTATCAGTACATTTTAATAAGAGATCTATTACACAGTGAGAAACGGGGTAAACCACATAACCTGTTCACCAGTGTAAAATAGATGTGTGTAAATCATTTTATACAACATTGTTTTAATTTGTTTCTTGGTTTGTGCATTTTAGACTGAAAGAATGAATGTATTTACAGTATATTCAACATGTTTAATCCTCTGTCAATTTAATCTGGTCAGATTTTCTAACAGCAAATATTCCATAGTTCAGATGTTGGTGGGGCAATGTTTTTCTTCACGCTTTGCACAGGAAGTTCTTGAAGAGGTCTTTCAGCTGTCAGAGCTGGAGGGAATGCATCATGAAAGCACCTTTTTTGGTTTCTTTGCATTTTTTTTTCTTCTTACAAGTCGCTGATTCCGTATTCCCCTAGATCTGGTTGACTAATAATTCAAAACAGTTGTATAATCTGTGAAGGACCCAACAACTTCTCAAAGTGCTTGTATTGTTTGTGTATATATATCATGCAGAAGTGAGGCTTAATAAAGTTTTCACATTATTGTGTGTATCATTGTGTTTTACTGGATGTACAGTGTGAAATCCTTGGAGAGCATAGATGGTAAAATCAATGTTAAAGTAGTATGCACTGTTCCTACAAATCTACATTTGCAATGAAGCTGATGTTTAATAACCTGTAGAAAGTGAGCTGTACTCCTAATTGGCATAAGTTTGGTGGTGCTTTCATTTGTTTGGTGTGCAAGGGAATGAAACATGCAGTCTTCAGGTGTGAAAAAGATATTGCCCCCCCCTAGTTAACTCAACCCGATTAAAGGGATAATTAGAGTCAGAAGTTTGAATACAATATACATCTGACTAACTTTGGCTCTTACTATTAGAGTGAAGTTGTCAGCACACAGGTTCTAGAGGCACATCATGCCACGATCAAAAGAAATTCATGTGGACCTCTGGGGGAAAAAAGTTGTTGATGCCTATCTGTCTGGAAAGGGTTACAAAGCGATTTCTAAGGCTCAGGGGCTCCACCAAACCACAGTCTGAGCCATTTGTCCAAATAGAGAAAGTTTGGGACAGCAGTGAATCTTCCCAGGAGTGACTATCCTGCCAAAATCGTAAAATGATCCAGGAAGTCACAAAGAACCCTAGAACAACATCCAGGGATCTGCAGGCCTCTTTTGCCTCGGCTAAGGTCAGTGTTCATGACTCCACCATCAGAAAGACACTGGGCAAAAATGGGATTCATGGCAGAGTAGCAAGACGGAAACCACTGCTCACTAAGAAGAACATGAATGCTCATCTCAAGTTTGCCAAAAAGCACCTGGATGATCCTCAAGAGTTCTGGAACAATATTCTATAGACAGATGAGTGGGTTTTGGCCCCGTTTTATGTCTGGCGAAAACCAAACACTGCATTCATAAGAACATAAGAAAGTTTACAAACGAGAGGAGGCCATTTGGCCCATCTTGCTCGTTTGGTTGTTAGTAGCTTGTTGATCCCAGAATCTCATCAAGCAGCTTCTTGAAGGATCCCAGGGTGTCAGCTTCAACAACATTACTGGGGAGTTGATTCCAGACCCTCACAATTCTCTGTGTAAAAAAGTGTCTCCTATTTTCTGTTCTGAATGCCCCTTTGTCTAATCTCCATTTGTGACCCCTGGTCCTTGTTTCTTTTTTCAGGCTGAAAAAGTCCCTTGGGTCGACACTGTCGATACCTTTTAGAATTTTGAATGCTTGAATTAGGTCGCCACGTAGTCTTCTTTGTTCAAGACTGAACAAATTCAATTCTTTTAGCCTGTCTGCATATGACATGCCCTTTAAGCCCGGAATAATTCTGGTCGCTCTTCTTTGCACTCTTTCTAGAGCAGCAATATCTTTTTTATAGCGAGGTGACCAGAACTGCACACAATATTCAAGATGAGGTCTTACTAGTGCATTGTACAGTTTTAATTCAACACTTTTCACAATGTATCTGAGCATCTTGTTGGCCTTTTTTATAGCTTCCCCACATTGTCTAGATGAAGACATTTCTGAGTCAACAAAAAAAAATCTTTTTTTTAGATTCCTTCTCCAATTTCAGTATCTCCCATATGATATTTATAATGTACTTTTTTATTTCCAGCATGCAGTACCTTACACTTTTCTCTATTAAATGTCATTTGCCATGTGTCTGCCCAGTTCTGAATCTTGTCTAGATCATTTTGAATGACCTCTGCTGCTGCAACAGTGTTTGCCACTCCTCCTACTTTTGTGTCGTCTGCAAATTTAACAAGTTTGCTTACTATACCAGAATCTAAATCATTAATGTAGATTAGGAATAGCAGAGGACCTAATACTGATCCCTGTGGTACACCGCTGGTTACCACACTCCATTCTGAGGTTTTTCCTCTAATCAGTACTTTCTGTTTTCTACATGTTAACCACTCCCTAATCCATGTACATGTGTTTCCTTGAATCCCAACTGCATTCAGTTTGAGAATTAATCTTTTGTGCGGGACTTTGTCAAAAGCTTTCTGGAAATCTAAATAAACCATGTCATATGCTTTGCAATTATCCATTACCGATGTTGCATCCTCAAAAAAATCAAGCAAGTTAGTTAGACACGATCTCCCTTTCCTAAAACCATGTTGACTGTCTCCCAGGACCCTATTACCATATAGGTAATTTTCCATTTTGGATCTTATTATAGTTTCCATAAGTTTGCATATAATAGAAGTCAGGCTTACTGGTCTGTAGTTACCTGGTTCAGTTTTGTTTCCCTTTTTGTGGATCGGTATTACGTTTGCAATTTTCCAGTCTGTCGGTACCACCCCTGTGTCAAGAGACTGCTGCATGATCTTGGTTAGCGGTTTGTAAATTACTTCTTTCATTTCTTTGAGTACTACTGGGAGGATCTCATCCGGCCCAGGGGATTTGTTTATTTTAAGAGCTCCTAGTCCCTTTAACACTTCTGCCTCAGTTATGCTAAAGTTATTTAAAACTGGATAGGAACTGGATGACATGTGGGGCATGTTGTCAGTATCTTCCTTTGTAAAAACTTGTGAAAAGTAATCATTTAATATATTTGCTATTTTTTTTTTTTTTTCTTCATCTACGATTTTGCCATTTGTATCTCTTAAACATTTAATCTCCTCTTTGAATGTTCTCTTGCTGTTGTAATATTGGAAAAACATTTTGGAATTGGTTTTAGCTCCCTTAGCAATGTTAATTTCTATTTCTGTCTTGGCCTTTCTAACTTCCTTTTTGACTTGCGTTTGCAGTTCTGTGTACTCTCTGTGTACTTTCTTTTTGGTCCTTTTTTAATGCTCTGTAAAGTGCCTTTTTTCGCTGAATATTTTTTTTAATTGATCTATTAAACCATTTTGGCAATTTAGTTTTACATTTAGATTTGTCTACTTTAGGGATAGAATTGTTTTGCGCCTCTAGTACTACATTTTTGAAGAACAGCCATCCTTCTTCTGTGGGTGTTTTCTCTATTTTACTCCAATCTACTTCTGTTAGTCTCTGTTTCATACCTTCATAGTTTGCTTTTCTAAAATTGTAAACCTTAGCTTTAGTCTTTACTTTTGGGGTTTTAAAAAACACTTCAAATGAGACCATGTTGTGGTCTGAGTTTGCCAGTGGTTCTCTGACCTCTGTTTTAGTTATTCTATCTTTGTTATTTGAAAAGATTAAATCAAGGCATGCCTCCCCACTAGTGGGTGCCTTGACAAATTGTGTTAGGAAGCAGTCATTTGTCGTTTCCACCATTTCAGTTTCATCCTTCGCGCTACCCACCGGGTTTTCCCATTTTATTTGGGGGAAGTTGAAATCCCCCATTAGTATGGCTTCTCCTTTGCTACACGCATTTCTAATGTCATTGTATAACAGATTATTGTGCTCACTGTCTGAATCTGGCGGTCTATAGCATGCTCCTATTATTATGCCTTTTGAATTTTTGTCTGTTATTCTGACCCATATTGATTCGGTTTTATTTTCTTTGTCCAGGTTTAACACCTGGGCTTCAAGACTGTTTCTTATGTATAGCGCTACCCCTCCTCCTCTTCTGTCCTGCCTGTCTTTCCTATACAGTGTATACCCACAAATATTATATTCGTCCCCATCACTCTCAGACAACCACGTTTCTGTAACACCTATCACATCATAGTTACCTGTTAGTGCAGTAGCTTCAAGTTCTAGAATTTTGTTTCTGATACTTCTAGCATTTAGATAAATACATTTAATGGTTGTCTTACCTGAGTTGTTGTTCTTGTTTTGATGCGGTCTCCCTTCTGTTTTTTTGTTGATTTCTCCCCCCTTCCTTTCTAGTTTAAATGCTTCTGAACCTGCTCGAGGATCTTTTCTCCAAGTAGACTGGTTCCCTTGTTATTTAAATGCAGTCCATCCCGTCTATACAGATAGTCCTCGTTGTAGAATGTGGTCCAGTGATCAAGATAGGTGAAGCCTTCCCGTGTGCACCACGTCTTCAGCCATGCGTTTTGATTAATTATTTCCAGCTGTCCATATGGTCCTTTGCAAGGTGCGGGTAGTATACCAGAAAATACCACAGTTTTGGTTTTCTCTTTTAATTTCATTCCTAGCTCTCTGAATTTGTTTTGCAGGGATTTTGGTCTGTCTCTTCCAATGTTGTTTGTACCGATGTGGACGACTACATAAGTAAGAACCTCATACCAACCATCAAGCATGGTGGTAGTGTCATGATTTGGGGATGCTTTGCTGCATCAGGACCTGGACCACTTGTCGTCATTGAAGGAACCATGAATTCTGCTCTCTATCAGAGAATTCTGCAGGAGAATGTCAGGCCATCCGTCCGTGAGCTGAAGCTGAAGCGCAGCTGGGTCATGCAGTAAGACAATGACCCGAAACACACAAGCAAGTCTACATCAGAATGGCTGAAGAACAAGAAATTTAAAGTTTTGGAATGGCCTAGTCAAAGTCCAGACCTTAACCGTGTTGAGATATTGTGGCAGGACCTGAAACGAGCAGTTTATGCTCGAAAACCCACAAATGTCACTGAGTTGAAGCAGTTCTGTATGGAGGAGTGGGCTAAAATTCCTCCACGGTGCTGTGAAAGACAGATCAATAACCACAAGAGCATTTGGTTGCAGTTATTTCTGCTAAAGGTGGCGTAATCAGTTCTTGAGTCCACAGGGGCATTGGGTGTTACATAACTTTCTTTAAAAAAAAATAAATAAGTATCAATTTTGTGTTGATTTTTTCACTCATGGTCCCTTTAGTCTAATATTAGATTTTGATTGAAGATCTGATCTCTGTGTCCAAAAATATGCAAAAATGCAGAAAATCAGACAGGGCAAATACTTTTTCACGTTACTGTAGGTTTTTTATTAATATGACAGTTAACACATTATTAACACACTGTACAACTAAAAGTATGGTAAACAGTAATTCTGCATCCATCAAATTATATTCTACCACAACATATCAGTTGTAGCATTATTATGAGAATTAACATTAAACCGTAATATGTCAGTATACTAAAAAAATAGACTGTCACTCAGTTATTAGACATTCAAAATTGTAAGACAGATTTATACAAGATAGTGACAACTTTTACATATTAGTTTCTAAGGTGATAGACTAGAACAAACTTAATTGACCATGTCTAGATGAACCTCCCCCTCTCCTCCCCCTGCCAAATTAGTATTGTTTTGGAAATGCAATTAACTAATCTCTACTTGTGATTTATGTAGGCCATGTCTCTGCTTGCTGTGATGCTGTTTGGGTGTGGATGCTGCTGGGTGAGATGCTGATTGGGTATGGATGCTGCTGGGTGAGATGCTGTTTGGGTGTGGATGCTGCTGGGTGAGATGCTGTTTGGGTGTGGATGCTGCTGGGTGAGATGCTGTTTGGGTGTGGATGCTGCTGGGTGAGATGCTGTTTGTGGATGCTGCTGGGTGAGATGCTGTTTGCTGATGCTGTTTGGGTGTGGATGCTGCTGGGTGAGATGCTGTTTGGGTGTGGATGGCTGGGTGGATGCTGTTTGGGTGTGGATGCTGCTGGGTGAGATGCTGTTTGGGTGTGGATGCTGCTGGGTGAGATGCTGTTTGGGTGTGGATGCTGCTGGGTGAGATGCTGTTTGGGTGTGGATGCTGCTGGGTGAGATGCTGATTTGGGTGTGGATGCTGCTGCTGTTTGGGTGAGATGCTGTTTGGGTGTGGATGCTGCTGGGTGAGATGCTGTTTGGGTGTGGATGCTGCTGGGTGAGATGCTGTTTGGGTGTGGATGCTGCTGGGTGAGATGCTGATTGTGGATGCTGCCGGGTGAGATGCTGTTTGGGTGTGGATGCTGCTGGGTGAGATGCTGTTTGGGTGTGGATGCTGCTGGGTGAGATGCTGTTTGGGTGTGGATGCTGCTGGGTGAGATGCTGTTTGGGTGTGGATGCTGCTGGGTGAGATGCTGTTTGGGTGTGGATGCTGCTGGGTGAGATGCTGTTTGGGTGTGGATGCTCCTGGGTGAGATGCTGTGTGGATGCTGCCGGGGAGGTGGATTGTGGATGCTGCCGGGTGAGATGCTGTTTGGGTGTGGATGCTGCTGGGTGAGATGCTGTTTGGGTGTGGATGCTGCTGGGTGAGATGCTGTTTGGGGGTGGATGCTGTTTGGGTGTGGATGCTGCTGGGTGAGATGCTGTTTGGGTGTGGATGCTGCTGGGTGAGATGCTGTTTGGGTGTGGATGCTGTTTGGGTGAGATGCTGTTTGGGTTTGGGTGCTGGATGCTGTTTGGTTGTGGATGCTGCTGGGTGAGATGCTGTTTGGGCTCCTGGGTGGATGCTGCTTGGTGTGATGCTGTTTGGGTGTGGATGCTGCTGGGTGAGATGCTGTTTGGGTGTGGATGCTGCTGGGTGAGATGCTGTTTGGGTGTGGATGCTGCTGGGTGAGATGCTGTTTGGGTGTGGATGCTCCTGGGTGAGATGCTGTTTGGGGGTGGATGCTGTCTGGGTGAGATGCTGTTTGGGTGTGGATGCTGCTACCAGTTATCAGCACAAGACTAGAGTCTGTGCAGCTATCAGTTATCAGCACAAGAGTAGAGTCTGCGCAGCTATCAGTTATCAGCACAAGACTAGAGTCCTCCACATCTGCGCAGCTATCAGTTATCAAAGATGCTCTTTGCAGAGTTCTTATTTTAAATGAAACAATGCTGTTGTTTTATTTTTCTTTTATTGATATGAAATGTAATTTTAATCATTTGTACAATTTAGGTCACACTGCTCATTATCCGTCCCGTCCCGCTCATCCACAGTAAATACTCAGAACCAGCATTCCACTTGATGAAACTTGACCTCTGAAGAAGAATTGGGAGTGTCAAGCAGACTCTCTCTTGGGCCAGTGCCTTCTGTGTATCTTGTCTTCTTGCTTCAGTTTTTAAAGTTATGGGTGACTTGCTGTGTAACAGTAGCAGACAGAGGAAATGTTATCTTCATGTTTCAATGTAACTCTGATGACCTCATTAACCAAAGCATTTGCCTAGTTATAGTTTTACCTCATTACTGAATGTTCCTCTGGTTCATTTAAAGCTGTGTATCTGCACAGTATATGCAACCTGGTTTTTATAGTAGCTTAAATGATCTCTAAAGCGCTAGCAGGATTGTTTTAAAGAAATCCTGTAATTGAAATGGCCTCATTTTGGATTAAAAAATAAATAAATGGAAGATGATGATGATGTATTACAATTACTTTCCCGCTGGCTCTGCTTTTTTAGAAAAGGAAAATGTAATTATTAACAATGCTCCAAACTAATTGTATTTTAGGAGGCTCCCTGGACAACACTGACATATACTGTAGCGCCTTGCTGGTATTAAATAATACAAATAATAATTCCCAGCAAAGACAGGGATTCCTGCTTTTAAAAGTACTGTCCCTTCATCGTGATACTAACAGGTAGTATCTGTCTGCTGTCCACATGTCCACACCTTGTCCAGTTCACTTGAAGTTTCTCATGGATGGATCACTGCAGATTTAATCATACGCTCACTTTGTGAAATAGATGTGTCAGGTTTGGATGAATTGACTGATTCTGCTCTGTAAACCAGTTCACAATTGTTGGCTGTTTTACTTTTTAAAAAATGGTGTGTGGGGTGTGCGAAAGGATTAAAACAAACGTGTTTGTTTACTGAAAAAATGTAAAATATGCCTCTTGCTTTGACTGAGCTGTTTTGTTTTTGTTTCATTAAATATTTTTACTAATTTAGGAAAAAGTGCATGTTTTTATTTTTATTTGTTTTCTTTCTCACATGTGCTGGGAGGGAGTTCACTCACATGTGCTGAGAAGGAGTTCACTCACATGTGCTGTGTTAGTAACACCTGAATTTAACAGGTGCTAATGTTGGCTTTATCTTTACTGTTCTAGTAAATCTTCAAGGTGTCTAACCATGAGGGCTGGGGATAGATTTTGGACAGAGTGCAATCAAACTTTCTTTGAACTGCCTTAGTTACAAAACTAGAATTAAACAGCAGTATGTCAGTGTAAAGATTGTTTAGTATAGAGTAAGTTTAAACTAGGATGAGTTAGCAATCAAATACAGTCAACGTTTTGTCAAGTGTTCTGAGAAACCGGGATCCAATAATACAGGTCTGTGAACAGCACACTGTGGATGCAGGTCATCAGCGGTTCTCGTCTGCTCAATACCCTGATTGAGGGTGCCTTGCTTTTGTGGTTTAAAAATGCCTGTGATCAGAATGTGCCAGTATCTAGGATGAGACACAACGCTGATAAATGTGTACAGCAGCTGGGACATGCAGATTTCAAGTGCAGTAAAAAAAAAAAAAAAATTATAATACATTAATTCATTTGTAAATTGGCAAAATGCACTGAAGTGGTGTGTACTTCTTTGTGTACAGCTTCAGCACTTGAACACGTTTTTATTTCAAATTCTCTCCCCTACTTTTTTTAAACACATCCACTCTTCTGTCACACCACACAAACCTGTCCCAGTTTGCCATGGCTTGTCCTGTTATGCTTTACCACACCTCTCAGGGGTTCACATTGCCGGCTTTACCTGCTTCCACTATGCTTTATTACACTTAGCTGCTTGTACTGTACAACTGTCAACTTTGAATTGTGATTGGCCTGTTTATACGGGTCTAAAGCACATCGCGCAAATGATCGAGTGTGCAAAGTACAGGTCACATGTCTCATTCCAAAGTGTTTTATACGCGCGTGAGAATTCCCAGAAAGTAACACACAGGTGACGCGTTGCTGCTGCTCGTCTGGCGGTGTAGTGCCCTGTATGCCTGTACGAGACCGCTAAATACAGAACATAAGAACATAAGAACATAAGAAAGTTTACAAACGAGAGGAGGCCATTCGGCCCATCTTGCTCGTTTGGTTGTTAGAGCTTAGTTGATTTCAGACACTGATCTGTGTAAAAAAGTAACTTCTCTGTTCTGAAGCCCCTTTTTCTAAATTTGTGACCCCTGGTGTCATCAAACAACATTCAGGCTCGAAAAAGTTGGTTCGACCCTCACAATACCTTTTAAAAGAATGCTCCAATTTTCTGTTCTTTGAATGCACCACACAAACCTGTCCCAGTTTGCTGTCTGGCTTGTCCTGTTATGCTGAACAACCACACCTCTCAGGGGTTCACTTTTAGCCAGGCTTTACCTAGCTTCCACTAGAACTGCTTTATTCAAGATGAGGTCTTAGCTGCATTGTTGTTAACATTACTTCCCCAACACATGTATCCGAGCATTTTGTTCAGCCTCAAGCTTCCCCACATTGCCTAGATGAAGACATTTCTGAAAACTCCTAGGTCTTTTTCATAGATTCCTTTGGCCATATGATGTTTACATTTTTATTTCTGCGTGCATTTCCTTACACTTTTCTCTATTAAATGTCTTTTGCCATGTGTCTGCACATCGCGCAAAGTGTTTGCCATCCTAACTTTTGTGGATCTGAAAATTTAACAATTTTGCTTACTATACCAGAATCTAAATCATTAATGTAGATTAGGAATAGCAGAGGACCTAATACTGATCCCTGTGGTACACCGCTGGTTACCACACTCCATTCTGAGGTTTCTCCTCTAATCAGTACTTTCTTTTTTCTACATGTTAACCACTCCCTAATCCATGTACATGTGTTTCCTTGAATCCCAACTGCGTTCATGAGAATTAATCTTTTGTGCGGGACTTTGTCAAAAGCTTTCTGGAAATCTAAATAAACCATGTCATATGCTTTGCAATTATCCATTGTCGATGTTGCATCCTCAAAAAAAAAAATCAAGCAAGTTAGTTAGACACGATCTCCCTTTCCTAAAACCATGTTGACTGTCTCCCAGTACCCTGTTACCATATAGGTAATTTTCAATTTTGGCTCTTATTATAGTTTCCATAAGTTTGCAAGTCAGTCTGTGACTGGTTCGTTTTGTTTCCCTTTTTGTGGATCGGCAGTCTGTGTACCACCCCTGTGTCAAGAGACTGCTGAATGATCTTGGTTAGCGGTTTGTAAATAACTTCTTTCATTTCTTTGAGTACTACTGGGAGGATCTCATCCGGCCCAGGGGATTTATTTTGTAAAAACTTGTGAAAAGTAATCAGTGTCATTGCTTTTAGTCAAAGCTACATACATATCGTACAGTAGAAGCTCCCTAGAATATAACGCCCCTGTCCCTTTAAAACTCCAGACAAAAAGCTCCATATGATCCCTGAGCTCCAATCACCAGTCCCTTCTGCAAAAGCAGCCTCTGCATTTTTGTCTTTTCCTAAATGCTAACATGGCGAAAAAAAGACTGATGTAAAGAAAAACAGGGGCAGAAGAAATGTGAAAATAGGAAAACCAAACATTTTCATGGAGAGCAAAGGTCAGAAGCAAAGGGAGGAGAATCCGGGCTCCTTTGCACCAGAAAACCTGCATCAAAATGGTAGAGCGTGTCTATTTCTAGTTCTTTATTTCCCTTTTGATCTCTTGCAAATTTGGGCTAGTTAGGCCTTTGAAACTTACCTGGAATTTGCCAGAGGATGCTTTTGCATGCGTGTGTTTGGAGAATTTGCAGAAATCCCCGCGGATCAGCCTCGATTTGCTGGTTGTTTAGGAAGTTTGCAACTTGTATTAAATCAGGGACACAAAAACAAAAATGTGAAGGCTTGCAAAAAGCAACAATAGCGACACTGCTGCCAAGAAAGAGTTAAATTCCTTCCTGTCAGGATGCTGCCGCGTCTTAAAGAGCAGGTCATGACTGACGGAGTGTAGGCTTCGGGTTTGCAAGTGCAACAACATCAATAGACGCGCGCAAGTATTTAGGCACAGTGAAACGAATACTTACGGGTTTCATGTTTCTGTATTTTGGATTTGGTGCCATTTTAATTTAATCACAAGAAGTTTGAGGTAGAATATCAAAAAATGCCTCTTAACTAACTTGGATACAAACATTGAGATTTTTTATTTTGCAGCAGCAGAGTTTATTGCAAACAGAGAATGTAAATACAGTCATCTTTGTTTATTCTGAGTTGGTAACGGGGTTAATGTTTAGCAGATTATGGGATCCCCTGTTTTATGAATTTCTTGACTCCCCACCCCACAGATTGTAATTAGTTAAACGGGCTGTTTCAGAATTTGACAGTCTGGCTCGGATACTTTTCACAATGCACCATCCCCTTTTCTTCCAGTGGAACGTTATAAACTTGTCCTAGAATTGCTTCGCTGAGCCTGTTGAAGTTGTGTTGTTTGCAGCCTACATATTAACAACCGCAGATATTAATACTATAATATGAATAACACGGATTTGTTGTGGTTTTGCTTGAATTTTGAGTATTGTAGTTATTATAGATGGAGAAGGCTGTACACTTTGGTGTTTTAGAGCCTTGTTTATACACGGTTGTGTCCAGAGACCCGTATATAATAAGATTACCCCTGTGTATTAAGGTTGATGATAAAACTGCTAACCTCAGTTTTAAAACAAACCCTACCACCAGTACATGAACACCACAAAACACTGTCAAAACAGAGCAAGGGCCTGGAGAAGATTTCAAGTTTTATCTGCAGAGTTATACAAGAGCAGAGTAGTGTTAGAACAGCAGTGCACTGTATTCCTTTGAGAGCAGAGTAATAATAATAATAATAATAATAATAAATACATTTTATTTACAGAGTGCTTTTCTCAGATCCAAAGCACTGTACAAGAAAAACAATATAAACATGCAATATACAAAGGTACAGATAAAATATCAGTTCCATAAAAATAAATCAAAAATTATAATAAATCAGCAAAAGCCATCTTAAAAAGGTGTGTCTTTAAATATATCCACAGACTGAGGATCTCGAATAGATCCGGGCAGCATGTTCCATAGCGACGGGGCAGCACTGTAAAATCCTCCCACAGTATGGAGCCTAGTCCTAGGTTGAATGAGACACCCAGTATCCGTGGATCTTAAATTGCGTGCTGGAGTGTACTCTTGCAATAGAATAAACGGGACATAATGAAGCTTTTCGAGTACTTTTACAGTAACCCCAGTCAAAAGAGCATCGCAGTAGTGCAATCTTGAGGAGACGAATGCATGAACTAATTTCTCAGCAGAAGATGAGGACAAAAATGATCTTAACCTGGCACTGTCACGCAGGTGAAAGAATGATACTTTAATGATGTTTCTAACATGAGCTTCAAATGGTAAGGTGGAATCCAAAATGATACCCACGTTTCGCACTTGAGGTGAAGCTGTAATGTCAGTGCCTTCCACAGCCAAACTGAAATCAGTGACCCTGCACAGCAGGTGCTGGGAGTCAATTAGCAGAACCTCAGTCGTGTCACTATTTAACTTTAAGAAATGAAGCTGCATCCAGTGCTTGAAGCCAGACAGATCCCTGCGTAGAGGAGTGTTAGCCACATCAGTGTTGAGTTTAGTGTGTAGGTAGATCTGGGTGTCATCGGCATAAAAATGAAAGCCAAGACCATGATGTTGAATAATCTGGCCAAGTGGAAGCATGTATATACGAAATAATAATGGCCCCAGAACAGAGCTCTGGGGGACACCTTCTGTAACTGGGGCACTGTCAGATTTATAGTTGCCTTGGATAACAAATTGCTTCCCATTAGACAGATATGACCTGAACCAACAAAGAGATGTGCCAGTGATGCCCAAAATATTTTTCATGCGCTCCAGCAAAATATCATGAGTAACAGTGTCTGCGCTTAAATCCAGCAGAAGAAGAATACTGAGAGATCCTGAATCAGCAGCCACCAACACATCATGAGTTACCTTCACAAGGGCTGTTTCAGTACTGTGCTTAGCGCTCAGCCCAGCCTGGAAAGGTTCAAACAGCTCCTTACATGTCATATACATGCCTAGAGGAAGTATTCACCCCCCTTGAATGTTTGTGGTGTTACAACCTGAAGTCTTGATGCATTTAAATCCTTTAATTTACACAACCTACTCAACACTTTCAATGTGTGAAAAAATGGGAGAAAGAAGGGGGGGTGAAAAAAACAAATCAATTAAAAATAAAAACCTGAAAAGTCTTCATTAGATAAGTATTCACCCCCTTTGCTGTGACACTCCTAAACAAGCTCGGGTGCAACCAGCTGCCTTCAGAATCCACACAATAAGTTAAATGGAGTCCATCTGTGTGCAATAAAAGTGGTTCACATGATTTCAGATTAAATACACCTGTAAGGTCCTACAGTTGGGTAGTGCATTAAAAGCAAAGATATTGACATGAAGACCAAGGAGCTTTCAAAACAACTCCAGGATAAAGTTGTGGAAAGGCACAAATCAGGGGAGGGGTATAAAACGATTTCGAAGGCATTGAATATCCCTTGGAGCACAGCCAAGTTGATCATTAAGAAGTGGAAGGTATACAGCATCACCCAGAATCTGCTTAGAGCAGGCCGTCCTCCCAAACTGAGCAGCCGGGTAAGAAGGGCATTGGTCAGAGAAGCCACCAAGAGGCCAATGACAACTCTGAAAGACCTACAGCGCTCCATGGTTGAGATGGGAGAAACTGTCCATGTGTCAACAGTAGCTGAGGTACTCCACAAATCTGGCCTGTATGGAAGAGTGCCAGAAAGGAAGCCATTTCTGAAAAAAAAAAAAAAACATGTAAAATCCTGCTTGAAATTTGCAAAAAGTCATGTGAGAGACTCTGAAAAGATGTGGCAAAAGATTCTGTAGTCCGATGAAACAAAAATTGAACTATTTAGCCTAAATGCGAAGCGTTATGTCTGCCGCAAACCCAACACACACATCACCCAGGTAACCCCATCCCTACTGTGAAGCATGGTGGTGGCAGCATCATGTTGTGAGGATGCTTTTCATCAGCAGGGACTGGGAAGCTTGTCAGGGCAAAATGGATGGAGCTAAATACAGGCAAATCCTTGAGGAAAACCTGCTTCAGTCTGCAAAAGACCTAAGACTGGGACGGAGATTCATCTTTCAGCAGGACAATGACCCCAAGCACACAACCAAAGCAACACTGGAGTGGCTTAAAAACAAGAAAGTGAATGTTCTAGAGTGGCCCAGTCAAAGCCCAGACTTGAATCCAATTGAGAATCTGTGGCAAGACTTGAAGATTGCTGTCCACCAGCAATCCCCATCCAACTTGACAGAGCTTGAACAATTTTGCCAAGAAGAATGGCCGAATATTGGATGATCCAGATGTGCAAACCTGGTAGAGATTTAACCCAAAAGACTCACAGCTATAATTGCTGCCAAAGGTGGTTCTACCAAGTATTGACTCAGGGGGGTGATGTCTACCCAAGACATTTCAGTTGTTTTTTTTTTTCATTAACTGTTGTTTCACAATAAAAATTCTCTTGCCTCTTCAAAGTGTTGAGTAGGTTGTGTAAATCAAAGGGGAAAAAAATCCCATTTAACTGCATCAAGATTTCAGGTTGTAACACAACAAACTAGGAAAATGTCCAAGGGAGGTGAATACTTCCATAGGCACTGTAGCTCTGTAATTGTGATGTGACCATCCGTTCCAGAATTTACCAGAAAAGGCAAGTTGGATATTGAGTAATATTAGAACAGCAGTGCACTGTATTCCCTGGATCAGGGTAGTGTTAGAACAGCAGTGCACTGTATTCCTTTAAGAGCAGGATAGTTTTAGAACAGCAATGCACTGTATTCCCTGGATCAGAGTAGTGTTAGAACAGCAGTGCACTGTATTCCTTTGAGAGCAGAGTAGTGTTAGAACAGCAGTGCACTGTATTCCCTGGATCAGAGTAGTTTTAGAACAGCAGTGCACTGTATTCCCTGGATCAGAGTAGTGTTAGAACAGCAGTGCACTGTATTCCTTTGAGAGCAGGGTAGTGTTAGAATAGTAGTGCAGTGTATTCCCTGGATCAGAGTAGTGTTAGAACAGCAGTGCACTGTATTCCTTTGAGAGCATAGTAGTGTTAGAACAGCAGTTACTTCAGTTCTGAAGTGTGGCTGTTTCACTGTTTTCATGCACAGTTCACTTCAGTTCTGAAGCGTGGCTGTTTCAGTGTTTTCATGCACAGTTCACTTCAGTTCTGAAGCGTGGCTGTTTCAGTGTTTTCATGCACAGTTCACTTCAGTTCTGAAGCGTGGCTGTTTCAGTGTTTTCATGCACAGTTCACTTCAGTTCTGAAGCGTGGCTGTTTCAGTGTTTTCATGCACAGTTCACTTCAGTTCTGAAGCGTGGCTGTTTCAGTGTTTTCATGCACAGTTCACTTCAGTTCTGAAGCGTGGCTGTTTCAGTGTTTTCATGCACAGTTCACTTCAGTTCTGAAGCGTGGCTGTTTCACTGTTTTCATGCACAGTTCACTTCAGTTCTTGTAGCCAGTGCAGTCGTCTCCATTGTGAGTTCAATGCAAGACAGACAAGACGGTATACTTTCTCCGCTCAAAGATTTAACAGTGCATAGCGGAAGAATGATTACAGTGTGCCTGTCTGTGATGATTACAGTGTGCCTGTCTGTCGAATGATTACAGTGTGCCTGCCTGTCAGATGATTACAGTGTGCCTGTCTGTGATGACTACAGTGTGCCTGCCTGTCGAATGATTACAGTGTGCCTGCCTGTCGATGGTTAGTGTGCCTGTCTGTCAGATGATTACAGTGTGCCTGCCTGTCGGATGGTTACAGTGTGCCTGTCTGTGATGATTACAGTGTGCCTGCCTGTCAGATGATTACAGTGTGCCTGCCTGTCGGATGGTTACAGTGTGCCTGCCTGTCAGATGATTACAGTGTGCCTGCCTGTCAGATGATTACAGTGTGCCTGCCTGTCGGATGATTACAGTGTGCCTGTCTGTGATGATTACAGTGTGCCTGCCTGTCAGATGATTACAGTGTGCCTGCCTGTCTGTGATGATTACAGTGTGCCTGTCGGATGATTACAGTGTGCCTGTCTGTCGGATGATTACAGTGTGCCTGTCTGTCAGATGATTACAGTGTGCCTGCCTGTCAGATGATTACAGTGTGCCTGCCTGTCAGATGATTACAGTGTGCCTGTCTGTGATGATTACAGTGTGCCTGTCTGTGATGATTACAGTGTGCCTGTCTGTCGGATGGTTACAGTGTGCCTGTCTGTCGGATGATTACAGTGTGCCTGCCTGTCAGATGATTACAGTGTGCCTGTCTGTGATGATTACAGTGTGCCTGCCTGTCGGATGATTACAGTGTGCCTGCCTGTCAGATGATTACAGTGTGCCTGCCTGTCAGATGATTACAGTGTGCCTGTCTGTGATGATTACAGTGTGCCTGCCTGTCGGATGATTACAGTGTGCCTGCCTGTCAGATGATTACAGTGTGCCTGCCTGTCAGATGATTACAGTGTGCCTTTCTGTGAAGATTACAGTGTGCCTGCCTGTCGGATGATTACAGTGTGCCTGCCTGTCAGATGATTACAGTGATGATTACCTGCCTGTCTGTGATGATTACAGTGTGCCTGCCTGTCGGATGATTACAGTGTGCCTGTCTGTCAGATGATTACAGTGTGCCTGCCTGTCAGATGATTACAGTGTGCCTGTCTGTCAGATGATTACAGTGTGCCTGCCTGTCAGATGATTACAGTGTGCCTGCCTGTCAGATGATTACAGTGTGCCTGTCGGATGATTACAGTGTGCCTGCCTGTCAGATGATTACAGTGTGCCTGCCTGTCAGATGATTACAGTGTGCCTGCCTGTCAGATGATTACAGTGTGCCTGCCTGTCAGATGATTACAGTGTGCCTGCCTGTCAGATGATTACAGTGTGCCTGCCTGTCAGATGATTACAGTGTGCCTTTCTGTGATGATTACAGTGTGCCTGCCTGTCGGATGATTACAGTGTGCCTGCCTGTCAGATGATTACAGTGTGCCTGCCTGTCAGATGGTTACAGTGTGCCTGCCTGTCAGATGATTACAGTGTGCCTGCCTGTCGGATGATTACAGTGTGCCTGCCTGTCGGATGATTACAGTGTGCCTGCCTGTCGGATGGTTACAGTGTGCCTGCCTGTCAGATGATTACAGTGTGCCTGCCTGTCAGATGATTACAGTGTGCCTGTCTGTGATGATTACAGTGTGCCTGCCTGTCGGATGATTACAGTGTGCCTGCCTGTCAGATGATTACAGTGTGCCTGCCTGTCGGATGGTTACAGTGTGCCTTTCTGTGATGATTACAGTGTGCCTGCCTGTCAGATGATTACAGTGTGCCTGCCTGTCAGATGATTACAGTGTGCCTGCCTGTCAGATGATTACAGTGTGCCTGCCTGTCAGATGATTACAGTGTGCCTGCCTGTCAGATGGTTACAGTGTGTCTGCCTGTCAGATGGTTACAGTCTGCTGGAGGGTCCCTAATTTGATGTCTTCCTGTCCTTTCTTCAATGCACAAATCAGCTGCATTGAAAGAACCCTTTCCCAACATAGGAGGATTTTTGCCAGGGAAGTGACGTCACTGCCCTGTGACTTTTGCTACATTACTGCTGCTACAACTGAACAACTTGTCTGCTAAAATAAAAAATGTTTTAGCAAGTAGAGATGTAATTTGCTTTGTGTTATTGTGCAATGCGTGTGTATATGGTATAACATAGTGATAATATCTTTATATAGCACCTTTCATAGTGGACCACCATCACAATGCTCTTTATAGCAGTAGGCTGTGAACTGCACTATATATGCAGAGTCAATCAATAGGATAGGACACAAGGAGGTTAAGTGACTTGCTCAGGGTCACGCAGTGAGTCAGTCAGTGGCAGAGGTGGGATTTGAACCGGTGACCTTCTGGTTACAAGCCCTGGACTTTAACCACTGGACCACACTGCCGAACTGGTATGTCAGCTGGACCACTAGCTGAAGTACCCTGAATTCTGTCTAGCTCATTTGGAATGACCTTGGCTACTGCAACGGTGTTTGCCACTGCTCCTATTTTTGTGTTATCTGCAAATTTAACAAGTTTGATTACTATAACAGAATCTAAGTCATGCCAGAGAATGGGATTGTGCTTTTCTTTGCATCAATGCCACGTTATCGTAATATTCATTGAACTGCTTCTAACTTAACCCGGGTTGTTTCTTGGTAGTTTTATAACATTAACAGTTCTCCAGGTGGACACCTTGCACTGTTGCAGACAGGGCATGCAGTAAACCAGGCCCATGTTCCAATGTGCTGTATGGTAGGCAGAGGAAAGCAAAGCTAAGATGACATGGAGCTGCCTTTCACTATTGTTCTTCAAGAGCACTGCTGTTTGATTGTCATTAGTTTCCTGTTCAGCACTCAGAAGTGTTATGAATCAAATGCACAGGCCCCAGGGTTTCTTTAAACCCAGCTGGACAAACAGAGAGACTCTTCTGGAAAGCACTGTCTGTGTAACTTGAGCTACCAGCCTGGGCTGTGTAATACAATATGCATCCTTGTGCTTCATGCCAGGTAACAAGCAAAGGAGCACATCTGACACTGAGGCTGTGCAACACAGAACAGTTGGAGGGTGCATCCCAATGTAGGCGCTTTCTTTTTTTGTGGGTTAAAGCAATTCATTTTAAATGCTCTTAAATTTTAAATGGGACATTTCCACAGTGTATTATACACAGCTGAGTGAGTGCATCAGGAACCTTGGCCTCTGTCTCGGTATGGCTGCCATATTTGCTGTTGTGCAAAAAATAGATACCACACACTAAGAAATCCTGCTTTGCAATTTGAAATGTCCTTTGAAGTGACATGAGGTTCACAGGGGTCTGAGGTTTACAGGGGTACAGCTGTCCAATTGAAGCTCAGCATTTGTCAATTATTCACGTGTGGTTGAAATTGTACTTGCTGTTGATTGAAAGTGATCACAGGGAACCTCATAACCTGCATGCTTTTGTAGTTTGACGACAACAACTACTGTACTGTTTCAAAACCCTGAGTCAGTTATTGTAAACCTGCTTCCGGGTAGTTCCGATCCAGATGATACAGAAACTTCACCCTTTCACTAGGATGGGATAAGGATTGTGCCTCAGATAATTCGGAGGAGAAGGTCTGTGTTTCTGCATCTGAGGATTACATTGGAGAGTGTGTTGGATCATATCCTGAACTCTGCTTCTTACTGTATGAGCTCCTCCTCCAACAGATCATATGAACTCTACTTCTTACCTTATGAGCTCCTCCTCCAGCAGATCATATCCTGAACTTTTCTTCTTACTATATGAGCTCCTCTTCCTCCAGCAGATCATACCCTGAACTGTGCTTCTTACTGTATGAGCTCCTCCTCCTCTAGCAGATCATATCCTGAACTCTGCTTCTTACTGTATGAGCCCCTCCTCCTCCAGCAGATCATATCCTGAACTCTGCTTCTTACTGTATGAGCTCCTCCTCCTCCAGCAGATCATATCCTGAACTCTGCTTCTTACTGTATGAGCTCCTCCTCCTCCAGCAGATCATATCCTGAACTTTGCTTCTTGCTGTATGAACTCCTCTTCCTCCAGCAGTTCATATCCTGAACTCTGCTTCTTACTGTATGAGCTCCTCCTCCTCCAGCAGATCATATCCTGAACTTTGCTTCTTACTGTATGAGCTCCTCCTCCTCCTCCAGCAGATCATATCCTGAACTTTGCTTCTTACTGTATGAGCTCCTCCTTCTCCAGCAGATCATATTGTGAACTCTGCTTCTTACTGTGTGAGCTCCTCTTCCTCCAGCAGTTCATATCCTGAACTCAGCTTCTTACTGTATGAGCTCCTCCAGCAGATCATATGAACTCTGCTTCTTATTGTATGAGCTTCCTCTCCCTCCAGCAGATCATATCCTGAACTCTGCTTCTTACTGTATGAGCTCCTCCTCCTCCAGCAGATCATATCCTGAACTCTGCTTCTTACTGTATGAGCTCCTCCTCCTCCAGCAGATCATATCCTGAACTCTGCTTCTTACTGTATGAGCTCCTCTTCCTCCAGCAGTTCATATCCTGAACTCTGCTTCTTACTGTATGAGCTCCTCTTCCTCCAGCAGTTCATATCCCGAACTCTGCTTCTTACTGTATGAGCTCCACCTCCACCAGATCATCATGTGAACTCTGCTTCTTACTGTATGAGCTTCCTCCTCCAGCAGATCATATCCTGAACTCTGCTTCTTACTGTATGAGCTCCTCCTCCAGCAGATCATATCCTGAACTCTGCTTCTTACTGTATGAGCTCCACCTCCACCAGATCATATGAACTCTGCTTCTTACTGTATGAGCTTCCTCTCCCTCCAGCAGATCATATCCTGAACTCTGCTTCTTACTGTATGAGCTCCTCTTCCTCCAGCAGATCATATCCTGAACTCTGCTTCTTACTGTATGAGCTCCCTCCTCCAGCAGTTCATATCCTGAACTCTGCTTTTTACTGTATGAGCTCCTCCTCCTCTAGCAGATCATATCCTGAACTTTGCTTCTTGCTGTATGAACTCCTCTTCCTCCAGCAGTTCATATCCTGAACTCTGCTTCTTACTGTATGTGCTCCTCCTCCAGCAGATCATATCCTGAACTCTGCTTCTTACTGTATGAGCTCCACCTCCACCAGATCATATGAACTCTGCTTCTTACTGTATGAGCTTCCTCTCCCTCCAGCAGATCATATCCTGAACTCTGCTTCTTACTGTATGAGCTCCTCCTCCAGCAGATCATATCCTGAACTCTGCTTCTTACTGTATGAGCTCCTCCTCCACCAGATCATATGAACTCTGCTTCTTACTGTATGAGCTTCCTCTTCCTCCAGCAGATCATATCCTGAACTCTGCTTCTTACTGTATGAGCTCCTCCAGCAGATCATATCCTGAACTCTGCTTCTTACTGTATGAGCTCCTCTTCCTCCAGCAGTTCATATCCTGAACTCTGCTTCTTACTGTATGAGCTCCTCTTCCTCCAGCAGTTCATATCCTGAACTCTGCTTCTTACTGTATGAGCTCCTCCTCCAGCAGTTCATATCCCGAACTCTGCTTCTTACTGTATGAGCTCCACCTCCACCAGATCATGTGAACTCTGCTTCTTACTGTATGAGCTTCCTCTCCCTCCAGCAGATCATATCCTGAACTCTGCTTCTTACTATATGAGCTTCCTCTCCCTCCAGCAGATCATATCCCGAACTCTGCTTCTTACTGTATGAGCTCCACCTCCACCAGATCATATGAACTCTGCTTCTTACTGTATGAGCTTCCTCTCCCTCCAGCAGATTATATTCTGAACTCTGCTTCTTACTGTATGAGCTCCTCTTCCTTCAGCAGATCATATCCTGAACTCTGCTTCTTACTGTATGAGCTCCTCTCCCTCCAGCAGATCATATCCTGAACTCTGCTTCTTACTGTATGAGCTGCTCCTCCTCCAGCAGATCATATCCTGAACTCTGCTTCTTGCTGTATGAGCTCCTCTTCCTCCAGCAGTTCATATCCTGAACTCTGCTTCTTACTGTATGAGCTTCTCTTCCTCCAGCAGTTCATATCCCGAACTCTGCTTCTTACTGTATGAGCTCCACCTCCACCAGATCATATGAACTCTGCTTCTTACTGTATGAGCTTCCTCTCCCTCCAGCAGATCATATCCTGAACTCTGCTTCTTACTATATGAGCTTCCTCTCCCTCCAGCAGATCATATCCCGAACTCTGCTTCTTACTGTATGAGCTCCACCTCCACCAGATCATATGAACTCTGCTTCTTACTGTATGAGCTTCCTCTCCCTCCAGCAGATCATATTCTGAACTCTGCTTCTTACTGTATGAGCTCCTCTCCCTCCAGCAGATCATATCCTGAACTCTGCTTCTTACTGTATGAGCTCCTCTCCCTCCAGCAGATCATATCCTGAACTCTGCTTCTTACTGTATGAGCTGATCCTCCTCCAGCAGATCATATCCTGAACTCTGCTTCTTGCTGTATGAGCTCCTCTCCTTCCAGCAGATCATATCCTGAACTCTGCTTCTTGCTGTATGAGCTCCTCCTCCGGCAGGTAAACTCTGACATTTTTTGCATCTTTTTATATAGTCTTAAAGGTAGAATGGAATTGGTTTAAAATATGTATATTCTCTTACTATGTAGTATTTTACCTGAAAGAGTGCTCATGAAAATGGTCGGTTTGTGTTAATGAATCGCATGTGCTGAATACTGTCAAGGTTTCTTTTTTTCTCCTTAGAAATATTGCCAGACTGCATCCAATACTTTCTCTACCTGCAGCTGAAAAACTGGTTCATGCTTTTGTGTTCTCCAGGATTGATTACTGTAACGCCCTGCTTGCTGGGGTGTCTAATAGCATCCTAACTAATATTCAATTCGTTCAAAATTCTGCAGCCAGAATTTTGTCTCGGTCCCTCTCAAGAGATCACATCACTCCTGTCTTGGAGGCCTTGCACTGGCTGCCTATCAGGTTTAGAATTGATTTTAACATTTTATTGCTGACATATAAGGCTCTTCATGGGCTAGCTGTGACTTATCAGTCAGATCTTTCATCTTTTTACACTCCCACTCACAACCTCCGCTCTGCTGATCTCAGTCTGCTGTGTGTCCTGCCTGCTCGGCTGCGCTCTATGGACGACAGGGCCTTCTGTTGCTGTGCCCCCGAATTCTGGAACTCTATTCCACTAGAGATCAGGGACTCAGCTTCTTTGAGTGTTTTTAAAGTTAATTTAAAGACTTACTTTTTTAGAAAGGCATTTCTATGATTTTTATGATTGTTTTATCTCCTTGTGTTTCTTTTATGCATAATCTGTTTATTTATTGCAGTACTATTAATTGTGGAGCACTCTGAGATGACTGCTTTTAAGGGCGCTATACAAAATAAAGTTTATCGTTATTATTATTTTTATAATGTGTGATTTGGGAATAAAACACTGTTAATGAGGTTACTGACCTTTAGTCTTGCGTGATGACTGAGGTCCTGCTGTGGAGCTTTCTCCCTGATGATACAGTGCAGACTGGCGGGCACGCATCTGTACATGTCTTACTAGTATTATATAATATACAGGAGTGTGACAGCATAGCTTGGGTGATGACGTCAGGCCAGGAAGTACAGAGACAGTAGAGCTGGGGAATGGAAGCACTGTGGCGCTTTTATTAATAAACAAACAAAAGCTTTTAAACAAAAACACAAACAAAACGGCTTGAGGGCCAAAACAAACAGACAAATAATAATTCTAACGAGTACCGTGCTGGCAGCTCCAGCTCCAGTAGCAATTGTTTTTTTTGTTTCGTTTCTGTTTTAGTGCTGTCTCTCCCTTTCTCCACTCTGAACCCTCTCTCCTCGTGCAGGCAAAGCTGCAGGTCTTTTATATTATGGCAACACAAAACAATAAATAATGACGGCGGCAATAACAATAAATACAGGCTTCCCACCATCATATAGAATAGAATAAATCCCAATACAATAAATCAGAAAGAGTTCTTTTCCTATTATTAAGGATAATAAAGAGTGTGTGATATGTATCCCGGCCTCGAGGGACTGTGTTCCCAGAGTTCAGATCTTAAATGTATTTATCTAAATGCTAGAAGTATCAGAAACAAAATTCTAGAACTTGAAGCTACTGCACTAACAGGTAACTATGATGTGATAGGTGTTACAGAAACGTGGTTATCTGAGAGTGATGGGGACGAATATAATATTTGTGGGTATACACTGTATAGGAAAGACAGGCAGGACAGAAGAGGAGGAGGGGTAGCGCTATACATAAGAAACAGTCTTGAAGCCCAGGTGTTAAACCTGGACAAAGAAAATAAAACCGAATCAATATGGGTCAGAATAACAGACAAAAATTCAAAAGGCATAATAATAGGAGCATGCTATAGACCGCCAGATTCAGACGGTGAGCACAATAATCTGTTATACAATGACATTAGAAATGTGTGTAGCAAAGGAGAAGCCATACTAATGGGGGATTTCAACTTCCCCCAAATAAAATGGGAAAACCCGGTGGGTAGCGCGAAGGATGAAATAGAAATGGTGGAAATGACAAATGACTGCTTCCTAACACAATTTGTGAAGGCACCCACTAGAGGGGAGGCATGCCTTGATTTAGTCTTTTCAAATAACGAAGATAGAATAACTAAAACAGAGGTCAGAGAACCACTGGCAAACTCAGACCACAACATGGTCTCATTTGAAGTGTTTTTTAAATCCTCAAAAGTAAAGACTAAAGCTAAGGTTTACAATTTTAGAAAAGCAAACTATGAAGGTATGAAACAGAGACTAACAGAAGTAGATTGGAGTAAAATAGAGAAAACACCCACAGAAGAAGGATGGTTGTTCTTCAAAAATGTAGTACTAGAGGCGCAAAACAATTACATCCCTAAAGTAGACAAATCTAAATGTAAAACTAAATTGCCAAAATGGTTTAATAGATCAATTAAAAAAAATATTCAGCGAAAAAAGGCACTTTACAGAGCATTAAAAAAGGACCAAAAAGAAAGTACACAGAAAGAGTACACAGAACTGCAAATGCAAGTCAAAAAGGAAGTTAGAAAGGCCAAGAGAGAAATAGAAATGAACATTGCTAAGGGAGCTAAAACCAATTCCAAAATGTTTTTCCAATATTACAACAGCAAGAGAACATTCAAAGAGGAGATTAAATGTTTAAGAGATACAAATGGCAAAATCGTAGAGGAAGAAAAAAAAATAGCAAATATGTTAAATGATTACTTTTCACAAGTTTTTACAAAGGAAGATACTGACAACATGCCCCACATGTCATCCAGTTCCTATCCAGTTTTAAATAACTTTAGCATAACTGAGGCAGAAGTGTTAAAGGGACTAGGAGCTCTTAAAATAAACAAATCCCCTGGGCCGGATGAGATCCTCCCAGTAGTACTCAAAGAAATGAAAGAAGTAATTTACAAACCGCTAACCAAGATCATGCAGCAGTCTCTTGACACAGGGGTGGTACCGACAGACTGGAAAATTGCAAACGTAATACCGATCCACAAAAAGGGAAACAAAACTGAACCAGGTAACTACAGACCAGTAAGCCTGACTTCTATTATATGCAAACTTATGGAAACTATAATAAGATCCAAAATGGAAAATTACCTATATGGTAACAGGGTACTGGGAGACAGTCAACATGGTTTTAGGAAAGGGAGATCGTGCCTAACTAACTTGCTTGATTTTTTTGAGGATGCAACATCGATAATGGATAATTGCAAAGCATATGACATGGTTTATTTAGATTTCCAGAAAGCTTTTGACAAAGTCCCGCACAAAAGATTAATTCTCAAACTGAACGCAGTTGGGATTCAAGGAAACACATGTACATGGATTAGGGAGTGGTTAACATGTAGAAAACAGAAAGTACTGATTAGAGGAAAAACCTCAGAATGGAGTGTGGTAACCAGTGGTGTACCACAGGGATCAGTATTAGGTCCTCTGCTATTCCTAATCTACATTAATGATTTAGATTCTGGTATAGTAAGCAAACTTGTTAAATTTGCAGACGACACAAAAGTAGGAGGAGTGGCAAACACTGTTGCAGCAGCAAAGGTCATTCAAAATGATCTAGACAAGATTCAGAACTGGGCAGATACATGGCAAATGACATTTAATAGAGAAAAGTGTAAGGTACTGCACGCAGGAAATAAAAATGTACATTATAAATATCATATGGGAGATATTGAAATTGGAGAAGGAATCTATGAAAAAGACCTAGGAGTTTTTGTTGACTCAGAAATGTCTTCATCTAGGCAATGTGGGGAAGCTATAAAAAAGGCTAACAAGATGCTCGGATACATTGTGAAAAGTGTTGAATTTAAATCAAGGGAAGTAATGTTAAAACTGTACAATGCACTTGTAAGACCTCATCTTGAATATTGTGTGCAGTTCTGGTCACCTCGCTATAAAAAAGATATTGCTGCTCTAGAAAGAGTGCAAAGAAGAGCGACCAGAATTATTCCGGGCTTAAAAGGCATGTCATATGCAGACAGGCTAAAAGAATTGAATCTGTTCAGTCTTGAACAAAGAAGACTACGTGGCGACCTAATTCAAGCATTCAAAATTCTAAAAGGTATTGACAGTGTCGACGCAAGGGACTTTTTCAGCCTGAAAAAAGAAACAAGGACCAGGGGTCACAAATGGAGTTTAGAAAAAGGGGCATTCAGAACAGAAAATAGGAGACACTTTTTTACACAGAGAATTGTGAGGGTCTGGAATCAACTCCCCAGTAATGTTGTTGAAGCTGACACCCTGGGATCCTTCAAGAAGCTGCTTGATGAGATTTTGGGATCAATAAGCTACTAACAACCAAACGAGCAAGATGGGCCGAATGGCCTCCTCTCGTTTGTAAACTTTCTTATGTTTCTTATGTTCTTATGTTCTTAAGAGAAACAGCTTATACAGCCGTGATTGGACGAGGACATTCTTTAACGAGCTCCAGAATCTGGGGGTGTTTAGAGGGGCTGCTGTCTGTTTGTCCATATCAGCTATATACTGTATATATACACAGTGAACCCTCCTTATATCAGGATTGCCATGCAGGCATAACTCTTGATATAAAGTGAGTCATGATATAAACAGAGTTTCACGTTTGCCTATGAGAGCGCATTACGAGTGCGAGAAAGAAGGAAAGAAAACTAACAGTGAATTAAAGAGCAGTGTTTTAATACTGTGCATTTAATCATTCCTTACATTAAGACACATGCGTCTAGTTTACTACATGACAAATACGTTCTGTATCATTGCAATGTTAAAAAGCCTCTGTATATAATATACTGCATCTGGAGAACAGTTAATCTAATTGTTAAGTTGCTGAGGTTAAAACCCTTTTTAACACTGTGGAGTGTAAGGAGGCTGTCTGTACAACTGCCTGTCAGTCACTGTGTTCCAGGGTGCATACAGTGGAAGAGCTCCTGAGTTTATCATTGTGTATTGAAGCTGTACCTGAAGGAACAGTATTATATAGCTGTGTTGTGTTTTTACAATGGGAGCTGTAATTCACATGTCACTACCTGAAGGAACAGTATTACATTCAAAGTACATTCAAAACAGAGTGTTTTCAGTTTAGACGTAATAGAATGCAGTGTTTCAGCCTGCCCAATGTCAAGCAGAATAGAGTTCCTCAGACGAGGAGCACAACAGCAGAAAGCTCTCGCTCCAGCTGTTTAAGATGATTGTTTGGAACAATGAAGAGTTCTGCATTTTCTGATCTCAAAGAACACATAGGAATAGGCTTATCTAATTGAAAAGCTGGCATAAGCATTGCTTAGCAGAGGTTATTGAGAGGATTTACTGGGTGTCTGACTGTACAGTCATGCGTCTGTATGTGACACATTGCATATAAGAACACAAGAACAGAAGAAAGGTTACAAATGAGAGGAGGCCATTCGGCCCATCTTGCTTGTTTGGTTGTTAGTAGCTTGTTGATCCCAGAATCTCATCAAGCAGCTTCTTGAAGGATCCCAGGGTGTCAGCTTCAACAACATTACTGGGGAGTTGATTCCAGACCCTCACAATTCTCTGTGTCAAAAAGTGCCTCCTATTTTCTGTTCTGAATGCCCCTTTGTCTAATCTCTAACCTTTTAGGATTTTGAATGCTTGAATTAGGTCGCTGCGTAGTCTTCTTTGTTCAAGCTGAATAGATTAAATTATTTTAGCCTGTCTGCACATGCCATTTAACCCCAGAATCTGGTCGCTCTTCTTTGCACTCTTTCTAGAGCAGCAATATCCTTTTTGTGACAAGGTGACCAGAACTGAACACAATATTCAAGATGAGGTCTTACTAGTGCATTGTACAGTTTTAACATTACTTCCCTTGATTTAAATTCAACACTTTTCACAATGTATCTGAGCATCTTGTTGGTCTTTTTTATAGCTTCCCCACATTGTCTAGATGAAGACAGTTCTGAGTCAACAAAAACTCCTAGGTCTTTTTCATAGATTCCTTCTCCAATTTCAGTATCTCCCATATGATATTTATAATGCACATTTCCTGCGTGCAGTACCTTACACTTTTCTCTATTAAATGTCATTTGCCATGTGTCTGCCCAGTTCTGAATCTTGTCTAGATCATTTTGATGGCCTTTGCTGCTGCAACAGTGTTTGCCACTCCTCCTATTTTTGTGTCATCTGTAAATTTAACAAGTTTGCTTACTATACCAGTGTGAGGCGAGAGTGTATTAAATGGAATGTCCAGACAGTAATTTATGTGTACAGAAATAAAATAATTTATTTTTATTTTCTATACACAACAAAAAGGATTAAATAACAAACAAAAAAACAAAATGGTGTGAGGGAAGGAGTGCAGGGGTGAAATCCAAAACAAACTGATGACACGTCTTTAATTTGTCTTCGTCGTGACCATAAACAAAAAAAAGACAAAAGAAATGTTAGTATTTCAAAAAAATCCCGCTGCACAAAACCAGTCTCTCCCTCCACCCGTTACTCCTCCTACTTTTACTTTCGGACCAACCCCGAACACAGTAGTACGTTCCCTTTAGTATGTAATGTCCCGCCTCTGTAGTCAGTGGAACACCAATCCCCAACCGACACGTGTCCTTATCCTTCACTTGACTCCAGTGGCTGGAATTTACATACTCGTACTTCCGCCCCTCACCAAGGTGCCGCCCCTCAAAAGATGACTTTTGCCATGGTCACGAGATCTTGGTAAGGGAAGTCCCGAGTTGGTTTGATGCCACCTACTGTCGGGAGGCTGAATCACAGACCGAAAACCCCTTTGACTCATCACATATCCCACCCCTCAGAGTGGAGCCGAAGGAACACTCGGAAACCTCTAACCCTTCCCTTTTACCTCCCTCCCGGGAAAAAAAATCAGCATTTTGATGTAACTTACCCGCACGATACCTTATTTGAAAGGCGAAGGGTTGGAGCGCCAGGTACCACCGCGTAATCCTAGCGTTTGAATCCTTCATCGTGTCTAACCACTTTAAAGAAGCGTGATCTGTGATGAGTACAAAGGGTCGTCCCAGAAGATAGTATTTTAAAGATTCCACTGCCCATTTCACTGCCAGGCATTCTTTCTCCACTACCGAATACCTCTGTTCTCTGGGCAGTAACTTCCGACTGATGTATAGTATCGGGTGTTCTATACCATCTCTCTCCTGGGACAGAACCGCCCCCAGACCAGTCTGCGATGCATCTGTCTGCAGGACGAACTCTCGGCTGAAATCCGGGCTTATTAATGCTGGGGCCTGACTCAAATTAGTTTTAATAGATTCAAAGGCTGTCTGACACTCTGCACTCCACTTAACTTTATTTGGAGCGTTCTTTTTAGTGAGATCAGTGAGAGGGGCGGCTATAGTGGAAAAGTGTGGAATAAAGCGGCGGTAATAACCAGCCAACCCTAACAGTGATCTCACCTGGGTTTTCGTGGTAGGTACCGGTGAATCCAACAAAGCCTGGACTTTTGAAACCAACGGTTTCACTCTACCCTTACCCATTATGAAACCTAAATATTTAGTTTCTTCTTTTCCAATAGCGCACTTTGCCATGTTCGCTGTGAGCCCCGCCCTCCTCAGAGACTGTAAGACGGCTTCTAATCTAGTCAAATGTTCTCTCCAGGAAGAACTATAAATGACTACATCATCGATATACGCAGCTGCATACTCTCGATGAGGTTGTAAAACCCTGTCCATTAGTCTCTGAAAAGTAGCAGGCGCTCCATGAAGTCCGAACGGCATAGTACAAAATTGAAAAAGACCCTCTGGGGTTGAAAATGCCGTTTTCTCACGAGAGGCTTTCGTTAATGGAATTTGCCAATATCCTTTCGTCAGATCCAGAGTTGAAATAAACCGAGCTTGCCCCAGTTTGTCTAAGAGTTCATCTACTCGAGGCATGGGATATGCATCAAACTTGGAGATAGCATTCACCCTCCTAAAATCGATACATAATCGTAGTGACCCATCTGGCTTGTCTATTGGTACTATTGGGCTACACCACTCACTTCGGGAAGGTTCAATTACCCCAAGTTTCAACATACACTCCACCTCCCTTCGAACAGAATCTCTCCGACTCTCTGGAATGCGATACGGTCTCTGTCTAACTCTTAGACCTGGCGGAGTGATAATAGCATGTTCGATCAAATGCGTTCTTCCAGGCACGTTAGAAAACACATCACTGAACATTTTAATTAGATTGCTTACCTCTTCACGCTGATCAGGAGTTAATTGTTCCCCCATCGGGACCTCAATTGCTGACTCTGACTCAATTGAGGGTCCAAAATCCTCTCCCTCCTGTACAGGAGATATAAAATGGACTTCCCGTTCTTTCCACGGTTTCAGGAGATTAACATGATAAATTTGACTTTCTTTCCGACGCCCAGGCTGTCGGATCTCATAATTGACTTTACCAATTGCTCGAATAACCTGAAAGGGACCCTGCCATTTAGCAAACAACTTAGATTCCGATGAGGGCAACAATAACAACACTTTATCTCCAGGTCGAAAGTTCCGAATTCTTGCATTTTTATTGTAGCTTTGTTGCTGCTTCTGCTGTGCCGCTTTGAGATTGTCATGTGCCAATCGACCGACTAATTCTAAGCGATCGCGTAACTGCAACACGTATTTTACTACATTTTTAGACTCCTTTGACTGTTCTTCCCAGCCTTCTCTTATGAGATCCAAGATACCCCGCGGCTGCCGACCGTACAAGAGCTCAAACGGGGAAAACCCCGTTGAGGATTGTGGTACCTCGCGAACTGCAAAGAGCAAGTAGGGAAGCAGTTTAGCCCAATTGCGTTTTTCTTGATCTACAAAGCGGCGCAACATATTTTTCAAAGTCTGATTAAATCGTTCAACAAGCCCATCCGTTTGTGGATGAAAAACTGAGGTTCTAATTGAACGAATTTTCAATAATTTATATAGTTGCTGAATACAGTCTGACATAAAATTAGTGCCCTGATCAGTGAGAATTTCTTTCGGGATTCCCACCCTAGAGAATATTTTTACCAATTCATTCGCTACAGCTATTGCATTCATAGAGCGTAAGGGAACAGCTTCTGGATATCTCGTTGCGTAGTCCACTACTACTAAAATATACCGATATCCTGACTCTGTTCCCTCCAGAGGGCCTACTAAATCTACACCAATCCTTTCAAACGGTACCCCAATAATTGGAAGTGGAACCAGAGGTGCGGGGCGAACTGACTTAGGGGCAGCTAATTGACATTCAGGACACTCCGATACATACTTCCGCACAAGACCATAAACCCCAGGCCAAAAAAACCGGGCCAGAATTCGTTCCTGAGTCTTTTCAGTTCCCAAATGACCTGAAAATGGAATGTCATGCGCCAATCTCATGATTTCTGACTGAAAAGGCCTAGGAACCAATAACTGTTTTACGAGCTGTCCCGTCCCGGGAGCCCGGGTTATTCTATATAATAAGTGCCCAGATACAGAAAAATGCGGAAATACCACCGGTTGTCCTTCCTGCATATCCTTCCCCTCGATATATCTAACCCGTTTCCAAGCATACTGTAACGTGGGATCATTTTGTTGTTCATATCCCAAGTCAATATCTCGGTCCCAATGGTTAGGTACACAGAGAGGAGTGTCTTTTATTACATGACCTTCCACCTCAGTAACCTCGCAGCCCCGGTTACACTGAATACCTACTCCCTTTCCTTGCCGTTTCAGCGATTGGTTTACTTTTGTGTCAGACCCCTCCCCTTGTCGTCTCAGAGTTCCCTCATATTTTTCCACCCGACGCTCTCTTTTTGTTTTTCTTGGGCGGATTTTAGGGTTAAACAGGTCGGATTGCAACGGAAAAATCTCGCCAATTGTTTTCTCCTGTTGCTTTAATTGTCCCCTGGTAGAAACTAAGACCATTTCCCGACCTAAAATACGATCAAAAAACGGCCAGTCTCTTCCCAGGAGAACAGGGTATGGTAAACATTGCGCTACAGCCACTTTAACGCAAGCTGAATAATCACCTACAATAAGTCTAACTTTAGTGGTGGGATAAACCCGAGTTTCTCCATGAATACAGGAGATAGCCACTTTACCCTGTGGCTCCCAGGCTACCCCATCCAAGAGAGCTTGCCGAATCAATGTTTGTGCACACCCAGAGTCCGCAAATGCGTAAGTACTCTTTCCCCCGACCTGTACTCTTAACTGATAAGGGCCCTCCCGACATTCCCCAGTGTTCCTACCTGTTACTGCTGACCAGGATCTTGTCGCCAGGTCCACCTTTATTACTGGACAATTCCTGGCAATGTGTCCAGGCTCATTACATTGGTAGCACACTTGGTTAGGAGGCATCAACGGAGTTAATCTGTCCTGCGAGTCCGCGACCGGCAGGTTAGGGGGATTCTCTCTCGCCCAGGATGGGGCTAACCTCGACCTCCATGGTCTGAAGGTCCGGTTACCCCCTCTGGGCTTCATTGGTTGGTTGGTCCGAGTTAGTTTAGGGGCAGGAGTGGGGTCTGACCCGGCACCTTCGTTTGCGTCTTCGTAGGCCTCCGCCAGGAGGAGGGCATCCTCGAGAGTGGTAGGTCTATTCCTCTTAATCCACTCTCGATTCCCTGGCGGTAGTATAGACGCAAACTGTTCTATAACTATTTTCTGCACCAGTTCTTGGGGTGTATGTTCTTCTGGCCGCAGCCACCGGGTGCACTGATCTAAAAGATATTGTCCCGCAACCCGGGGCCGCATCCCCTTGGACAGCTGGTATTCCCGAAAACGGCGCCGGTATGTTTCCTCCGTGATCCCGAGGCGTGAGAGAATGGCTTCTTTAACTTTAACATAGTCCCCTGCATTCGTGGCCGTCAGGGCTCGATACGCTGCCTGAGCTTCCCCTGTCAGGCAGGGTGCCAATTTCATGGCCCAGTGTTCCCTAGGCCACTCTGCAGCCTCTGCCACTCTCTCAAAAGTAATCAAGAAAGCCTCGGGATCATCTTCCGAGGTCATCTTCTGAAGATTAGGCTGAGCTGCAAACATCCGGGCAACCGCTCTCTCTGATGTTGATATTGATAGTTTTTCTACCAGCTGTCCCAAGAACTGGGCGAGCTGTTCCAGGTGCCGTGTCTCTCTCTCCTCTCGCTTCTCCTCCTGCTCCCTAAACATTGTCAAAACTGTAGCTGGATCCATTTTCACTTCTGACACCACGTGTGAGGCGAGAGTGTATTAAATGGAATGTCCAGACAGTAATTTATGTGTACAGAAATAAAATAATTTATTTTTATTTTCTATACACAACAAAAAGGATTAAATAACAAAAAAAAAACAAAATGGTGTGAGGGAAGGAGTGCAGGGGTGAAATCCAAAACAAACCGTGATGACTCGTCTTTAATTGTCTTCGTGGCGACCCATACATAAACAAAAAAAAGACAAAAGAAATGTTAGTATTTCAAAAAAATCCCGCTGCACAAAACCAGTCTCTCCCTTCACCCGTTACTCCTCCTACTTTTACTTTCGGACCAACCCCGAACACAGTAGTACGTTCCCTTTAGTATGTAATGTCCCGCCTCTGTAGTCAGTGGAACACCAATCCCCAACTGACACGTGTCCTTATCCTTCACTTGACTCCAGTGGCTGGAATTTACATACTCGTACTTCCGCCCCTCACCAAGGTGCCGCCCCTCAAAAGATGACTTTTGCCATGGTCACGAGATCTTGGTAAGGGAAGTCCCGAGTTGGTTTGATGCCACCTACTGTCGGGAGGCTGAATCACAGACCGAAAACCCTTTGACTCATCACAACCCTTTTGACTTATCATTGCCAGAATCTAAATCATTAATGTAGATTAGGAATAGCAGAGGACCTAATACTGATCCCTGTGGTACACCACTGGTTACCACACTCCATTCTGAGGTTTCTCCTCTAATCAGTACTTTCTGTTTTCTACATGTTAACCACTCCCTAATCCATGTACATGTGTTTCCTTGAATCCCTACTGCGTTCAGTTTGAGAATTAATCTTTTATGTGGGACTTTGTCAAAAGCTTTCTGGAAATCTAAATAAACCATGTCGTATGCTTTGCAATTATCCATTATCGATGTTGCATCCTCAAAAAAATCAAGCAGATTAGTTAGACACGATCTCCCTTTCCTAAAACCATGCTGACTGTCTCCCAGGATACTGTTACCATATAGGTAATTGTCCATTTTGTATCTTATTATAGTTTCCATAAGTTTACATATAATAGAAGTCAGGCTTATTGGTTTGTAGTTACCTGGTTCAGTTTTGTTTCCCTTTTTGTGGATCGGTATTACGTTTGCAATTTTCCAGTCTGTTGGTACCACCCCTGTGTCAAGAGACTGTTGCATGATCTTGGTTAGCGGTTTGTAAATAACTTCTTTCATTTCTTTGAGTACTACTGGGAGGATCTCATCTGGTCCAGGGGATTTGTTTGTACCTGGAGAACCGCTAATCCAGTTCTCATGAAACTTCATATTAACATTAATTAGTTATTGAGAGGATCAGATTCTGGTAATAAAACGGGTATTACACTTCACCTATTTGAAAGTAGGATTTTGACATGTCTGCGGTGCATTTTTTTAATGTAATTTGCTTTGTGTTATTGTGCAATGCTTGTGTATATGGTATAACAATGTGATAATATAATAATATTTTTTTGAATGCAGATTTACTGCTAAACACAGCGTTGTATGCTAATGGCAGGATTACAATATGGTGTTACTCAAGACAATCCCATTGTGACTGAACCTTTCAGAAATGACTGGGTCTGTGTTTAGCTCCATTCTGATGCATTCCGGGTGCCTGATTGAGCAGGGCTACAGGGGGAGTGTTTATGAAAGGACTGGCAGGCTCCAAGCAAGGATCACTCTGGCATTTACATGCAGGTATAAAAATGAAAATGAGGGTTAGATATGCGGTTTTAATTTGAGATGCTCTGCATGCTCTTTTCGTAGTTGTCGTGGTTACGCAAAGCAATGCTGTTTGGTTGATTTAATCATTAGAGAGTTGTAACGCGTGTGTGTGTGTTTTCATCATGTAGTGAATGTCACTTCACTTGAGGGTACAGGCAGGGCAGTTATGGGCCCTGTTTTGAGGCAAAGGCAAAGAGGCAAAAAATGCCTCAAAACAGGGCCCATAACTGCCCTGCCTGTACCCTCAAGTGAAGTGACATTCACTACATGTTGTAAGAATGCCCTGAAGCTACTCCCAACAGTTATAAGTGAGTAGCAGTCAAAGCTTTGAAATCAGTATTTTTTGCAAGCTTCGCAGACACATTCTCCCCCTGTGTGTCTGGAGTTAGCCGCTGTTTAGTATGCAAAACGCATAGAATGAACATTGGAACAAACAGTGCTAGACTGACACCAGGCCACTTTGAATCTGCACAAAATAAGGACTTTAGGAATAGGTAACATAACATCTCCTTTCAATGATGTGTTACCCACAATCCCTCTGGAGCCCCAGGTAATGCTGTCACATGGACAGCAGAAACATGCGTCTCTCAGCATGCCCTTGTGGGAACACACACAGCACCTTTTTTATGGCTTGGCTTTTCTCCCAGACTGTGGCAGTGTTCGAATAGAATGCCAAGTGCTAAGCCTTGTCGTTGTTTCTTTCAGTCTCTGGTATTTCTTGTGTACCAAACACAAGGCTGGAGATCACAGAGGTCTGAAATTGCAGAAATGTGAGTGATTCTCTGGTGCCATAGTTAGAGACACTACATGGGCATTGTGCAAAGAAATCTGGGCCACGTGAATGGCAAGCTTCTTATCCCATACCGTGGTCTTCCTTGAAGCATTGTACAGCGCCAGCATCAGGTCTGGCCTATCCATGCCTCCCTTGTATTTATTGTAGTCCAGGACACACTTTGGCTTGTGTGTGTGTGTGTGTCTGTCCTCACCTCGCACAGGCACTGCTACAGTAGCCTCATCGTGGATTGTGTTTTTTTTGTCAGTGTATTTATCGGCCAGCAGCTCCTCACAGCTCGTTAATGCTGGCATTTTCCCGTCTGTGCAAGATATTGCTGAGCATACCGTTTGGTCTGGGTTACCAAATGTTCAAAAAATTCATCGGTGATAAACAACTGGAAAAAGTGAATTGGGGTAAACCCAGTTGGGTTCACAGTGCTGCCAGGTGTGCCAGAAAATTGTGTATTTGAGGCTAGATGATGTTAGGGGGGGTCCAGTGGTAGAATGGCTGAAATCTACCCCCTCTGTACAGGCCCACCTGCTGTACTTGGTCCAGGCAGGGGCTCAGGCTTAGTTTCCAGAGGCCTCTTCCTGGCCACAGATCTCCACACTGGAGGAAGTGTCACTCGGCTCATATTCGGTCATCTGACATAAAATCACTCTCTGAGCCAGACTCTGTTAGGAGGTTAGCAACAGACTGTGCACTAAGGAGCCGTGTGACATTTCTTGACAAAATACCATCCACTGCCCAGTACAAATACATTTATTAAAAAAATGCAATAATAAAATGAGATTCTACACAATTATGTGTTTTGTGAGGGGAGTGGAGATAGTAACAACTAATAATGGCCAAAATGGTTTAATTGATCAATTTAAAAAAAATATTCAGAGAAAAAAGACACTTTACAAGAGACCAAGAATAAAGTACACAGAAAAAGTACTTGGAACTGCAAACTCAAATCAAAAAGGCAGTTAGAAAGGCCAGAGAGAGATAGAAATTAGCATTGCTAAGGGGACTAAAACCAATTCCAAAAAGCTTTTCCGATATTATAATAGGAAAAGAACATTCAAAGAGCAGGTAAAATGTCTAAGAGATACAAATGGAAAAATCATTGATGAAGAGAAAAAAATAGCAAATATACTAAATTGTTACATTTCACAAGTTTTTACAAATGCCCCACATGTCGATCTATTCCTATCCAGTTTTAAATAACTTTAGCATAACTGAGGCAGAAGTGATAAAAGGACTAGGAGCTCTTAAAATAAACAAATCCCCTCAAAGTAATGAAAGAAGTTATTTACCGCTAACCAAGATCATGCAACGGTCTCTTAACACAGGGGTTGTACCGACAGACTGGAAAATTGCAAACACAAGAACATATGAAAGTTTACAAATGAGAGGAGGCCATTCGGCCCATCTTGTTCGTTTGGTTGTTAGTAGCTTATTGATCCCAGAATCTCATCAAGCAGCTTCTTGAAGGATCCCTGGGTGTCAGCTTCAACAACATTACTGGGGAGTTGATTCCAGACCCTCACGATTCTCTGTGTAAAAAAGTGCTTCCTATTTTCTGTTCTGAATGCCCCTTTGTCTAATCTCCATTTGTGACCCCTGGTCCTTGTTTCCTTTTTTCAGGTCGAAAAAGTCCCTTGGGTCGACATTGTCAATACCTTTTAGAATTTTGAATGCTTCAATTAGATCGCCGCGTAGTCTTCTTTTCTTCAAGTAGACTGGTTCCCTTGTTATTTAAATGCAGTCCATCCCGTCTATACAGATAGTCCTCGTTGTAGAATGTGGTCCAGTGATCAAGATAGGCGAAGCCTTCCCATGTGCACCACGTCTTCAGCCATGCGTTTAGATAAATTATTTCCAGCTGTCCATATGGTCCTTTGCAAGGTGCCGGTAGTATGCCAGAAAATACCACAGTTTTGATCTTGTCCTTTACTCCTGGATGTTGTTCCTTTCGTTCTCTTGTTGTTGGTTTTGCTCATCAAAATTTTGAAGTGACTGAAATTTGTTGGTTGTTTTGATTTCTGGTGGTTGTGTTTGACAAAGTTTCTTTTTCTCCCTGCTTCTGCCTACCTGAACCCAGCTGTTCTGACCTTCTATCTCCCTGGTGGCTTTCATTCTGTTAGGGGTGGTGCAGACTTCCATGAATTGTGGGTGTGCCAGCTTCTCGAGATCCTGTTGCTGTCTCATTTCTTCCAGCTTCATTTCTAGCATATGTAGGTCCTCTGCTATTCCTAATCTACATTAATGACTTAGATTCTGGTATAGTAAGCAAACTTGTTTAATTTTGCAGATAACACAAAAATAGGAGGAGTGGCAAACACCATTGCAGCAGCAAAGGTCATTCAAAATGATCTAGACAGCATTCAGGGTACTTCAGCTAGTGGTCCAGTGGTTAAAAAAAAATGTGTAAGGTACTGCACGCAGGCAATACCAATGTGCATTATAAATATCCTATGGGCGATATTGAAATTGGAGAAGAAATCTATGAAAAAGTTTATGGTGACTCAGAAATGTCTTCATCTAGACAATGTGGGGAAGCTATAAAAAAAGGCCAACAAAATGCTCAGATATATAATGCAAAGTGTTGAATTTAAATCAAGGGAAGTAATGTTAAAACTGTACAATGCATTAGTAAGACCTCATCTAGAATATTGTGTTCAGTTCTGGTCACCTTGTCACAAAAAGGATATTGCTGCTCTAGAAAGAGTGCAAAGAAGAGCGACCAGATTCTGGGGTTAAATGGCATGTGCAGACAGGCTAAAATAATTTAATCTATTCAGCTTGAACAAAGAAGACTACGCAGCGACCTAATTCAAGCATTCAAAATCCTAAAAGGTATTGATAATGTCGACCCAAGGGACTTTTTTGACCGGAATAAAGAAACAAGGACCAGGGGAGATTAGCTAAAGGGGCATTCAGAGAAGAAAATAGGAGGCACTTTTTCACACAGAGAATTGAGGGAGTCTGGAACCAACTCTCCAGTAATGTTGTTGAAGCTGACACCCTGGGATCCTTCAAGAAGCTGCTTGATGAGATTCTGGAATCAATAAGCTACTAACAACCAAACAAGCAAGATGGGCCGAATGGCCTCCTCTTGTTTGTAAACTTTCTTATGTCAACTTTCTTAATTCAGTAAAAACTAATTTAATATACAGTATAAGAGGAAATTTTGGCAGGGAATTTATTTTGGTCTTATTGGCAGTTGTAATTGGATTATTCTTCCACCAATCAGAGTGTGGCATACAGTGAGTGATCCCGCCCTCTGACAGACTGGCATGCAGCACAGGTTAAAGGAGCGCTGGGCAAGGGAAAGAATGTGTCACATGTCAAAATGAATATGAGAATGGCAGTGTGATGATGAAGCTAATTTGCTTGAAAACAATTAAAGGAGACCAGACATGTACATCAGTGGATTTAGAAAATGTGGAATGGATGATGCGATCAGGAAGTAAACTGCACCTGCTACTGTGGTACCTGTACAACGACGACTCTTTTTTTATGTTTCAGCAGTTTTGTGTTATTTTTTTACAAGGGGTTAATTAAGTACTGTAACAGCCACATAGTTTATTCCCGACTGTTAGAAAGTCTAACAAAAAGCACATTTGTTTTGGATTGTTATTGTTGATTCATTGTAGATACTGCTATTAAGACCCCCACCGTGCAGGTATTGCAACTTCCCTAAACAATATGTTAAAATAAATTAGTGTTTCACTGTATATAAAAATGTGTTGATTTTACCAGTGCTTGCTAGTCTATTAACTAGTTTTAAATTTAAAGCATTTTAGTTTCGGCTTTATTGTTAAAGTTTTCACATGTGCAATACTGTCTCTACATTTTAAAACTGAGAGTTTGCAAAGTTGCATCGTTAAAGTGTGCTGCAGCTACTAATCCTTTCCAATTACTGTTATCCTAAAATGAAGGACTATATAATGATAATGCTGTAATTACTTTTAGAGAGCCTTCTTTGTTCTTATCCAAGTTGCTGCGGTGACGTAGATGCTATAATGAGTTACTGTAAATGAGTTTTAGAAGACAGATTTCATTATGTATTTGAATGCTTTTGAAATTAAAAGTAGAAATACAAAACTGTGGCATTTCTTTGTGAACATGTCAAGTGAAAAACGACAATTCAGAAACCATCAATCTACCAAGGTAGCAAATCTGCCAAATTTTAATACCAGCCAAAATTTCCTGTTATAAAGTTGTTTTTTAAAATCAACCTTTTTTCAGGACATATATATGGCTGGTAGGTAATGTAATCACATACAAAGACATATGCCCGATATACGCTCCTTGCAAAGGAGCCAGCTCTTTTGTACAGCGGTATTGGTGCTATGCTTTAGTGCAAGAGGTCCTGGGTTCGCGCCCACCCTCTGCCTGTCTGTGGATGTGTGATGCACATGCCTGCGTTAATGGAGGTTTGCTACAATATATATATATGGGGAGAACTGACAAATATAGATTGCAGTTTAATATATTTTTATATACAGAATATAAAGTTGTTCTGTTTTTAAAGAAGACGACAAAAATTTCAATCAAAAGGTTTTAGGGGATCTGGGGAAGGAGAACACAATCAAATCAATATAGTATAAAGCAGTATTATTTTGGGGTTTTTACTAAATAGAACAGGAAAAAATCAGATCAGATAATTACAGAAATGTTTTTAAATGGATGAGGAGACAAAAAAAATGAAATCATAAATTCAATCAAATTGTTTTTTTATTACAGATCAGGAGAAAAAATATATCCTGCAAAGTGTTGTTGGAGGGGAGACAAAAGATCAATAAGTACTAATCGATTGTATTTCAAATATATCATGATAAATAAAAGTTTTTCGATTGTACAAATAGTTATTCTGTTTATTTATTTACTGTTTTATATAGAAGTTGGGGACGGTAAACAAGCAAATTAGATCTATATAAAATTATAAAGCACGAAAAATTATGTAATACAGGGATTACAAAAAGAAATAATCAAAAGAATAAAGTTTATGAAGATCAACCTATGATAAATTCACCAAAACTACCCAAACTGCTGCCTAACCTTTCTGTCCAACCCCAACCCTAGTCCCGACCCCAACTCAAGCAGACACAACACAGTCTGGTGCAAGGTTTCAAGCACAGCAACCCCAACCCCAGTCCCGACCCCAACTCAAGCAGACACAACACAGTCTGGTGCAAGGTTTCAAGCACAGCAACCCCAACCCCAGTCCCGACCCCAACTCAAGCAGACACAACACAGTCTGGTGCAAGGTTTCAAGCACAGCAACCCCAGTCCCGACCCCAACTCAAGCAGACACAACACAGTCTGGTGCAAGGTTTCAAGCACAGCAACCCCAACCCCAGTCCCGACCCCAACTCAAGCAGACACAACACAGCCTGGTGCAAGGTTTCAAGCACATCAACCCCAGTCCCGACCCCAACTCAAGCAGACACAACACAGTCTGGTGCAAGGTTTCAAGCACAGCACACCCCAACCCCAGTCCCGACCCCAACTCAAGCAGACACAACACAGTCTGGTGCAAGGTTTCAAGCACATCAACCCCAGTCCCGACCCCAACTCAAGCAGACACAACACAGTCTGGTGCAAGGTTTCAAGCACAGCAACCCCAACCCCAGTCCCGACCCCAACTCAAGCAGACACAACACAGCCTGGTGCAAGGTTTCAAGCACATCAACCCCAGTCCCGACCCCAACTCAAGCAGACTCAACACAGTCTGGTGCAAGGTTTCAAGCACATCAACCCCAGTCCCGACCCCAACTCAAGCAGACACAACACAGTCTGGTGCAAGGTTTCAAGCACAGCAACCCTAGTCCCGACCCCAACTCAAGCAGACACAACACAGTCTGGTGCAAGGTTTCAAGCACAGCAACCCCAGTCCCGACCCCAACTCAAGCAGACACAACACAGTCTGGTGCAAGGTTTCAAGCACAGCAACCCTAACCCTAAGCCCAACTCAAGCAAACACAACACAGGCTTCAAGTACAGCAACAGGAATAAAACAAATCACGTGGTTCCTAATGTTTATTTTAGCCTCTGATTCTTGACTCGCACAGCACTGGAGAAAAAAAAATGAAGGCACACAAGTCAACTACTTCCCCACACACATGACACACTTCAATTGAGTTGACAAGATAGCCTCAGAAGCAGGAGGTAACTTTCTTGTACTGTCACATCAACAAAACAAAATGCAGAAAATAATCAGATGCATCATGAAATGCAAGATGGTAACACAGCTCCTAATCAAAGGAAAACTGTGTAACATGAAATTGAAACCACAGACTCAATATTACCTGAAGAACTTCTCAAAGAGTAGAGAGAAATAACGGCAATTCAGCTTTTCTGTTTTTAAACATGTGTTTAATAGGGACGTTTCTCATTTCTGAGCCCTGTCAGGTACGTCAGTAGCAGTTGAGTGGTTAGTTTACCTTGTGGCTGAGGTAAGGACATTAAGCCAAAGCAACAATCTCATTGTTCTTCTCATTCTTTCACTCACTCTGCTTTGCTTTCTCTTCTCAGCTGATAGCAGAAAAGACGACTGAGTTCCCTTCCACAGAGTTCTCTCTGCTGGAGGATGTTGCTCTCCACTTCACTTGTTTGATGGACAGACTCAATGAGCAGCGCCTGTTTCAGCCAGATCTTTGTGATGTAGACATTGTGTTGGTTCGGCAGAAGAACACGTTTCCTGCACACAAGGGGGTCCTTGCAGCCTACAGCCAGTTCTTTCACTCGCTCTTCACCCAGAACAAGCAGCTCCAGAGGGTGGAGCTTTCCCTGGAAGCTCTGACTTCTCAAGGCCTTCAGCAGATCCTTAACTTCATCTACACCTCGAAGCTGCTGGTGAACTCCTGCAACGTACAGGATGTGTTGAACGCGGCCGCTGTCTTTCAGATGAGTGACATTGTGACTTCCTGTCAGGAGCTCATCAACAACCGCTCATTGACCTTGACCATCACAGGGAACATGTCCAAGCAGGACGGCCAAGGCAACCCACTTCCCTTGCAGTTCTACCGAGAGATCAAGCAAGAGGTGGATCCTCCCCACACCAAAATCTACGCCAGAGAGGGCAACAATCCCTACTCTGTACGCGTCGAGGACAACGCTGGACCGAAGCACCAGCACAAGGAGTATTTTAAGGAGGAGGAATGTCGCGGGCCGGGGTCTTGCAAGATTGAGGGAGACGCAGAGGAATCCAAAACCTCGGACAGTCATGGCACTTTCAATCGGGAGCAGATCATTGTGGAGGTCAACCTCAACAACCAAACCCTGAATGTTTCCAAAGGGACAGAAGGCAAAGCTTCATCCATCGAGGCCACCGCCATGCTGGGAGTGTGCCGTGGTGAAGAGCAGGACACTGAGGAGGAGGAGGAGGAGGAGGATGAGGAGGAGGAAGAACATGATGATGATGATGGTGAAGATGCAGATGTTGGAGAAGAGGATGAAGATCAGACTGAAGAAGACGATGACCTGGTGGACTCCAGCGAAGATGAGGATGATGATGAGGAAGAAGATAATAATGACATTCCGGAAGTCAAAAAGGCAAAAGTGGAGAGGCCGCGGAGGAGGACCAGAGTTTCGGGAGATGCCAAGGCCACAGTGTCCACACAGCAAGTTGAGAGCAGCGTCAAGGTGGTTGGGAACCACAGGAGGAGGAAGAGGAAGACAGACCAGGAAGGCTTGGGCCAGAAGGTGAAACTGGAAGACAAAGAGCATTTCCCTTGTAAGAAGTGCCCGCGGGTCTTCAACAACCGCTGGTACCTAGAGAAGCACATGAACGTGACGCACAGCAGGATGCAGATCTGTGAACGGTGCGGCAAGAGATTTCTACTGGAGAGCGAGCTGCTGCTGCACCACCAGACGGACTGCGAGAAAAACATCCAGGTAGGCCTTGCTGTTATCACTGTGTTTCCTACACCTCTGCCTTGCTGTTATCACTGTGTTTCCTACACCTCTGCCTTGCTGTTATCACTGTGTTTCCTACACCTCTGCCTTGCTGTTATCACTGTGTTTCCTACACCTCTGCCTTGCTGTTATCACTGTGTTTCCTACACCTCTGCCTTGCTGTTATCACTGTGTCTCCTACACCTCTGCCTTGCTGTTATCACTGTGTCTCCTACACCTCTGCCTTGCTGTTATCACTGTGTTTCCTACACCTCTGCCTTGCTGTTATCACTGTGTCTCCTACACCTCTGCCTTGCTGTTATCACTGTGTCTCCTACACCTCTGCCTTGCTGTTATCACTGTGTTTCCTACACCTCTGCCTTGCTGTTATCACTGTGTTTCCTACACCTCTGCCTTGCTGTTATCACTGTGTTTCCTACACCTCTGCCTTGCTGTTATCACTGTGTCTCCTACACCTCTGCCTTGCTGTTATCACTGTGTCTCCTACACCTCTGCCTTGCTGTTATCACTATGTTTCCTACACCTCTGCCTTGCTGTTATCACTGTGTTTCCTACACCTCTTCTGATGTTCCTGAAACCTGTTTTGTTTCATGTGTTACTGCTTTCATGTTTCTGGCTCAGAGCTCTCTAACACATGCCTGTTCTGTTTCAGTGTGTAACCTGTGGAAAGGCGTTTAAGAAGCTCTGGTCTCTCCATGAACACAATAAAATTGTCCACGGCTATGCAGAAAAGAAATTCTCATGTGAGATCTGTGAAAAGAAATTCTACACAATGGCTCATGTCAGAAAACACATGGTTGGTGAGTCGATACAACCCTGGGTAGTGTGTATATATAATAACATTTGAAATAAACTACTATAAACGATGTGTAATCTGCTTAGTGTAGGAATGCTGAAAGGCTTTGATGATTGGTCATTAATCACATAGTGAGTGTATGAGTTGGGTTACCAAGCCCTGGTACTGATGCTGAATCATTGTCACTAGCAGACACATGGTGAGTGTATGGGATGGGTTACCAAGCCCTGGTACTGATGCTGAATCATTGTCACTAGCAGACACATGGTGAGTGTATGAGATGGGTTACCAAGCCCTGGTACTGATGCTGAATCATTGTCACTAGCAGACACATGGTGAGTGTATGAGATGGGTTACCAAGCCCTGGTACTGATGCTGAATCATTATCACTAGCAGACACATGGTGAGTGTATGAGATGGGTTACCAAGCCCTGGGACTGATGCTGAATCATTATCACTAGCAGACACATGGTCTGGAAGGGAAAAGACAAGGTGAGCAGCAGAGTTTTGGATGAGCTGGAGTGGATGGGTAGCAGAGGCAGGAAGCCCGGCCAGGAGGGAGTTGCAGTAGTCAAGGTGGGACAGTACCAGGGTCTGAACTAGGAGCTGCGTGGAGTAGTTGGTGAGGAAGGGGTGAATTCTGCGTATGTTTCTGAGGAAGAAGCGACAGCAGCATGCTGGGTATTAATGGAATACAGCACTGAAGTACAGGAGTCTACAAGGAGCAGGCGATAGAGGTGAAAAAATAGCATTAAAACACATCTTTATCACGAAGTGTGTGCCTTTCTTGTAGACGAAAGTGACACCGACAAAATGCTGGCAGTACATTTGTTGAAAGGTATACTTTAATTATTTTGTAGCTCTGTTCGGTCCTTCGTGCTTGTCTGGTTCCTAGTAGCTGATTAATCCCAGAGCTGATTGATCTCAATGATTCAGCAGACACAACACAGTCCTCTGAATACACTCACCACTGTATAAGAAAGTGTCTCCACTCCTCTGTCCAAGGTCTCTGTCCTCGTCTCTGCAGACACAACACAGTCCTCTGAATACACTCACCACTGTATAAGAAAGTGTCTCCACTCCTCTGTCCAAGGTCTGTGTCCTCGTCTCTGCAGACACAACACAGTCCTCTCCATACACTCACCACTGTATAAGAAAGTGTCTCCACTCCTCTGTCCAAGGTCTGTGTCCTCATCTCTGCAGACACAACACAGTCCTCTGCATACACTCACCACTGTATAAGAAAGTGTCTCCACTCCTCTGTCCAAGGTCTGTGTCCTCATCTCTGCAGACACAACACAGTCCTCTGCATACACTCACCACTGTATAAGAAAGTGTCTCCACTCCTCTGTCCAAGGTCTGTGTCCTCATCTCTGCAGACACAACACAGTCCTCTGCATACACTCACCACTGTATAAGAAAGTGTCTCCACTCCTCTGTCCAAGGTCTCTGTCCTCATCTCTGCAGACACAACACAGTCCTCTCCATACACTCACCACCGTATAAGAAAGTGTCTCCACTCCTCTGTCCAAGGTCTGTGTCCTCGTCTCTGCAGACACAACACAGTCCTCTCCATACACTCACCACTGTATACGAAGGTGTCTCCACCCGTCTGTCCAAGGTCTGTCCACTCAGTTTGCGAGTGTGTCCTGGTCTCTATGCTATGCCTGAGACAGTGGCAAGGGTTAACTTAGCTGAGTAATTTTAGGATTTTAATGTCTTCCCCTGACCCTTCTTTGTTCTAGGGTAAATAGACCCCTCTACCTTCAATAGCTTGTACCTTGTAGCCCTGGGGATTAGTGGAATTGCATTTCCCTGGATTCTCTCCAAAGCTACAGTGGTCTTTTTACTAAAGCGGGATGTTCCCTCCCAGGAGGCCCATGTAAACCAACTGATGTCTTTTTCCAGTGCGTACAATTTAAATACATAGTAACATCTGCCTGGGGGTGTTTACTGGGACTATAAACTGCCCCAAGCTCCCATGCTCTGTTGTTGCTTTTCAGCTCACACAAAGGACATGCCGTTTACCTGTGAGACCTGCGGGAAATCCTTCAAGCGCAGCATGTCTTTGAAAGTGCACTCGTTGCAGCACTCGGGAGAGAAGCCCTTCAAATGTGAGGTAAGAGAGGGATTGAGTGAAGCTGCAGCACTCAGGAGAGAAGCCCTTCAAATGTGAGGTAAGAGAGGAACTGAGTGAAGCTGCAGCACTCAGGAGAGAAGCTCTTTAAATGTGAGGTAAGAAAGGGATTGAGTGAAGTTGCAGCACTCAGGAGAGAAGCTCTTTAAATGTGAGGTAAGAGAGGGATTGAGTGAAGCTGCAGCACTCAGGAGAGAAGCTCTTTAAATGTGAGGTAAGAGAGGGATGGAGTGAAGCTGCAGCACTCAGGAGAGAAGCTCTTTAAATGTGAGGTAAGAGAGGGATTGAGTGAAGCTGCAGCACTCAGGAGAGAAGCTCTTTAAATGTGAGGTAAGAGAGGGATTGAGTGAAGCTGCAGCACTCAGGAGAGAAGCTCTTTAAATGTGAGGTAAGAGAGGGATTGAGTGAAGCTGCAGCACTCAGGAGAGAAGTTCTTTAAATGTGAGGTAAGATAGGGATTGAGTGAAGCTGCAGCACTCAGGAGAGAAGCTCTTTAAATGTGAGGTAAGAGAGGGATTGAGTGAAGCTGCAGCACTCAGGAGAGAAGCTCTTTAAATGTGAGGGAAGAGAGGGATTGAGTGACGCTGCAGCACTCAGGAGAGAAGCTCTTTAAATGTGAGGTAAGAGAGGGATGGAGTGAAGCTGCAGCACTCAGGAGAGAAGCTCTTTAAATGTGAGGTAAGAGAGGGATTGAGTGACGCTGCAGCACTCAGGAGAGAAGCTCTTTAAATGTGAGGTAATGCAGAAAACTGACGTGTCTGGACCAGTTTGGCAATCTATATCTATAAGCTGCTGCTGGTGTGGAGTGAAGAGCCTGGCTGAAAGTCGTTAAGGTCTGTTTGAAACCTGCGTTCGGTTTTATAAACAAGTGTATTAAAGTGTTTTGCTTTGGTGTTATATGTCAGGTAAACAGCTTAGCTGTCCTGCGCGTTAGTCAGGGACTTGCATATGTTTAGTCAGTGCTCCGAGGGAGCTAGGAGTTTGTTTGTTTTTGTTTGTTTGATTAAAGTGCGCGTAAGTGCTAAAGACAAGTTTTCTTCTCTGGGTCACATTTTTAAAGGGGCACAAACCCAAACTACGGCCAGCCTGTTCACTATATATATATATATTATACACAAATAAAATTTCGCAAACCTGGGATCCTTCAAGAAGCTGCTTGATGAGATTCTGGGATCAATAAGCTACTAACAACCAAACGAGCAAGTTGGGCCGAATGGCCTCCTCTCGTTTGTATCCTTTATGTTCTTAACCTTGCTGGTATAATTAAGGTATTATTTCTGATGTGTTAGACTTGCTTGCTTTCATATTGTCATTGCTTCTAAAATATCTAGCATGGCAGTCTTGTATGTTTATGCTGTATCCAGAGCAGAATGGCACATTTCACATGTCTCTTGTAGTTGCTGTTTTACATGTATTTCTGTTTTTATTTTGTCTGCTGTGTCTCTATAGAACTGCAGTGAGCGCTTCCAGTACAAGTACCAGCTGCGCTCCCACATGAGCATCCACATTGGACACAAGCAGTTCATGTGCCAGTGGTGCGGGAAGGACTTCAACATGAAGCAGTACTTCGATGAGCACATGAAGACACACACCGGTGAGCATAGGGAGTAACACTTCATCTTCTTAACCCTGGCAAGTGCTTTCCTGTGTCACCTCTGATACAATGCTTAGACACTCCTCTATATTATTATTGAACTCTGTAATGCTCATTCCTGTATCTCCTCTGATACGATGCTTAGACACTCCTCTATATTATTATTGAACTCTGTAATGCTCATTCCTGTATCTCCTCTGATACGATGCTTAGACACTCCTCTATATTATTATTGAACTCTGTAATGCTCATTCCTGTATCTCCTCTGAAATGTTGTAAAGAAATGACACCTACTACTACATGAGGTCAAAGATAGTTGTCAGTCTGTTTGACTTGCCTGCAGGAAATGTTCCCCTTGTTGCATCTCCCCCTGATGAGAAGCCCCTGTGTCCCTGCAGGAGAGAAGCCATTCATCTGTGAGATCTGTGGGAAGAGCTTCACCAGCCGGCCCAACATGAAGCGTCACCGGCGCACGCACACGGGGGAGAAGCCGTACCCCTGCGACGTGTGCGGACAGCGCTTCCGCTTCTCCAACATGCTCAAGACACACAAGGAGAAGTGCTTCCGGGTTAGCAACCCCATCGGCCTCGCCAATCAGGGAGCAGCAGAAACAGTAGCCATGCCCCTGTCCCTCCCCCTGCTTCCCTCCATGGCAGCCATCGCCCCACTCCCTCACCTACCCCCCCTGCCACCGCTGTTCCCAGCCGGGAGGGTAAACAGCAACTGAGCAGAGAAACACCCCCACACACACACACATGCTCTCACTGTAAACAGCAACTGAGCAGAGAAATACCCCCACACACACACACATGCTCTCACTGTAAACAGCAAATGAGCAGAGAAACACCCACACACACACACACACACACACACGCTCTCATTGTAAACAGCAACTGAGCAGAGAAACACCCACACACACACACACACTCTCACTGTAAACAGCAACTGAGCAGAGAAACACCCACACACACACACACACACTCACTGTAAACAGCAACTGAACTGTGGGGGCGTGCACCAGGGGGGGTGGGGGGTGCAAGCAGGGGCACTGGCCCCTCCAATAATATTTCCAAAATATTGATTATTGCTTATCAATGTATTGCGTTTGCCCTTCCTGTTACTGCCACTCACAAACTGAACGGATTTCCTCATAACATGCAGTTATGGACACGCGTGGACTCGGTTTGCACGTGCTCCCCCATAACGTGCAGTTAAGGACTGGCACGTGGGCCCCTTTAATGTTTGAGTCCAGCTGCAGTGATACAATTACTGGAAAAATTGCACATTTTTTAAATTATGCTATTTTATGCTGGACTGAAAACCTTATAACTGTTAATATACTAAAAGGAAAACACTAGTGAAGCTGAATCAAGCATTTTAATGCAGAGCTCCTGAAATGCAGTACGATTTATTTGTACACCACATTGAGCCTATTTTAACGCTTAGGAATCGGACAATGCAAAGTCTTTGCCAGAACTCATGAAGGTCTGTAAAGAACACGGCCTGGAACTCTTGTATCCTCATGTATTCTGTAAAGAACATGGTCTGGGGCTCCTGTATCCTCGTGTATTCTGTAAAGAACACGGCCTGGGACTCCTGTATCCTCGTGTATTCTGTAAAGTTCACAGCCTGGGACTCCTGTATCCTCATGTATTCTGTAAAGATCACAGCCTGGGACTCCTGTATCCTCGTGTATTTGACCTGCTGGTGCTTTTGGCCGTGCAGCCTGTTACAGCTGGAACTGCAGAAAGATGTGTCAGTGTTAAAAAGCTCCACAGCGTCTGGACTTTCATTGAAATGGCAAGTGAGTGTAATGCCATTTATTTATAACCATGTCAATGCACGCACGCACACACACACGCACGCACGCACGCACGCACGCACGCACGCACGCACGCACGCACCACACACACACACACACACACACACGTGAAGGTCATACTCTTGGTAAGGCTGACCTCCATTTTTTGAGCGTGGAACCCATTGCAGCTGAGAAGAAGCTGTTCAGCAGTAAAGGGACGCCGGCCTCAGGATCGCTAACCACTCCCACTTCTTTTATTCTTTTAGTTTTGATTTTTTTAATGTCTCGACTTGTCAAGTTCAGTTAAGTAAAGAAATGCAGAGACAGTGTTATTTTGGACATTGTATTTTACTGTGGGATTTCCTGTCTGTGCTCTGTATGTTTCCACACACAAGCCCATACAGCACAGAAAGCTTGTTGAATGACATCCCCAGCCTGGAGATTGTGATGGTGAAATCGTACAGAGTCCTTCATCATTCCGCCTGGCTGCTCCGTTCTCACGATACAAGAGGATGGAACAACAATTTTTCTGGGAGGTGGGGCATTTCACAAACTTTTTTCCAGTGATCCCAATTTCCAGTTTGTAATTTCTGAAAGAGATCAATGCGGCTCTAACCGTTCCCAATGAGAATTTCTATGATGCTGCTTCCAGAAATGTGGTAAAGATTATTATTATTTTGTTGTTGCTGCTCCCCCCCCTCACCCCCTAGTTTTAAAGATGGTTTGTAATTGGATCTCAGTTTTCAGCAGCTGTGATTTCTCTTCCCTGAACGCCTGAGGAATTGCTGCGTCCTCATTCTCTTTATAGAAATCAAAGCAATCTCAAAAAGGACTTGAGAGGAAGGGTGCAGATCTTCAGCAGAAAGCAGAAGTAGTGATATTTCTGACTGTTCCGTGAACACTTTACAATGTGCAGGAGAATCAATGAGATACAGGATCACTTTACAATGTGCAGGAGAATCAATGAGAGACAGGATCACTTTACAATGTGCAGGAGAATCAATGAGATACAGGATCACTTTACAATGTGCAGGAGAATCAATGAGAGACAGGATCACTTTACAATGTGCAGGAGAATCAATGAGAGACAGGATCACTTTACAATGTGCAGTAGAATCAATGAGAGACAGGATCACTTTACAATGTGCAGGAGAATCAATGAGAGACAGGATCACTTTACAATGTGCAGGAGAATCAATGAGAGACAGGATCACTTTACAATGTGCAGTAGAATCAATGAGAGACAGGATCACTTTACAATGTGCAGTAGAATCAGTGAGAGACAGGATCACTTTACAATGTGCAGTAGAATCAATGAGAGACAGGATCACTTTACAATGTGCAGAAGAATCAATGAGAGACAGGATCACTTTACAAGGTGCAGGAGAATCAATGAGAGACAGGATCACTTTACAATGTGCAGTAGAATCAATGAGAGACAGGATCACTTTACAATGTGCAGTAGAATCAATGAGAGACAGGATCACTTTACAATGTGCAGTAGAATCAGTGAGAGACAGGATCACTTTACAATGTGCAGTAGAATCAATGAGAAACAGGATCACTTTACAATGTGCAGTAGAATCAATGAGAAACAGGATCACTTTACAATGTGCAGTAGAATCAATGAGAAACAGGATCACTTTACAATGTGCAGTAGAATCAATGAGATACAGGATCACTTTACAATGTGCAGTAGAATCAATGAGAGACAGGATCACTTTACAATGTGCAGTAGAATCAATGAGAGACAGGATCACTTTACAATGTGCAGTAGAATCAATGAGAGACAGGATCACTTTACAATGTGCAGTAGAATCAATGAGAGACAGGATCACTTTACAATGTGCAGGAGAATCAATGAGAGACAGGATCACTTTACAATGTGCAGGAGAATCAATGAGATACAGGATCACTTTACAATGTGCAGTAGAATCAATGAGAAACAGGATCACTTTACAATGTGCAGGAGAATCAATGAGATACAGGATCACTTTACAATGTGCAGTAGAATCAATGAGAAACAGGATCACTTTACAATGTGCAGTAGAATCAATGAGAGACAGGATCACTTTACAATGTGCAGTAGAATCAATGAGATACAGGATCACTTTACAATGTGCAGTAGAATCAATGAGAAACAGGATCACTTTACAATGTGCAGTAGAATCAATGAGAAACAGGATCACTTTACAATGTGCAGTAGAATCAATGAGAGACAGGATCACTTTACAATGTGCAGTAGAATCAATGAGATACAGGATCACTTTACAATGTGCAGTAGAATCGAATAAGAAACAGGATCACTTTACAATGTGCAGTAGAATTGAATAAGAGAAAGGGTGTAGACTAAGGATTCTAACAAACGTTTAACTGGAAATCTCAGAGTGCAATGACATAACTGCAGTTGTGTAGAAGAGTATACAGGACTGTATAATGTGACTGAGGAGAAGGACAGCAGCCACAATAGGAAGCTCTGTTTTCTTGTTTTATTTATTAATCACTTATGTGCAATAGGAGAAGTTGAGAACTCAGTTGTAATGATCCTGCGATAACCAAGTGATACTCTGTGTCTATTGCAAGCTTATATTGCATTGCAATAACCAAATGTTGTGATCTCATTATATTGTGTTCATCTATCATTTCCAGTGATGCTGATGGAATGCTGTTTAGAATCCTCGGCAGCATTTCTGTAAAACAGGCATTCAGTGCCATCTATGAAGTGAGGACTAAGAAAGCCGTGCAGTGCACAGTGCAGTGTGAGGACTAAAAGCTGTGCAGCATACAGTGCAGTGTGTACTCTAAGAAAGCTGTACAGCATACAGTGCAATGTGTACTCTAAGAAAGCCATGCAGTGTGAGGACTAAAAGCTGTGCAGCATACAGTGAAATGTGTACTCTAAGAAAGCTGTGCAGTGCACAGTGCAGTGTGTTCTCTAAGAAAGCTGTGCAGTGCACAGTGCAGTGTGTTCTCTAAGAAAGCTGTGCAGTGCACAGTGCAGTGTGTTCTCTAAGAAAGCTGTGCAGTGCACAGTGCAGTGTGTACTCTAAGAAAGCTGTGCAGTGCACAGTGCAGTGTGTACTCTAAGAAAGCTGTGCAGTGCACAGTGCAATGTGTACTCTAAGAAAGCTGTGCAGTGCACAGTGCAATGTGTACTCTAAGAAAGCTGTGCAGTGCACAGTGCAGTGTGTACTCTAAGAAAGCTGTGCAGTGCACAGTGCAGTGTGTACTCTAAGAAAGCTGTGCAGTGCACAGTGCAGTGTGTACTCTAAGAAAGCTGTGCAGTGCACAGTGCAGTGTGTACTCTAAGAAAGCTGTGCAGTGCACAGTGCAGTGTGTACTCTAAGAAAGCTGTGCAGTGCACAGTGCAGTGTGTACTCTAAGAGAGCTGTGCAGTGCACAGTGCAGTGTGTACTCTAAGAAAGCTGTGCAGTGCACAGTGCAGTGTGTACTCTAAGAAAGCTGTGCAGTGCACAGTGCAGTGTGTACTCTAAGAAAGCTGTGCAGTGCACAGTGCAGTGTGTACTCTAAGAAAGCTGTGCAGTGCACAGTGCAGTGTGTACTCTAAGAAAGCTGTGCAGTGCACAGTGCAGTGTGTACTCTAAGAAAGCTGTGCAGTGCACAGTGCAGTGTGTACTCTAAGAAAGCTGTGCAGTGCACAGTGCAGTGTGTACTCTAAGAAAGCTGTGCAGTGCACAGTGCAGTGTGTACTCTAAGAAAGCTGTGCAGTGCACAGTGCAGTGTGTACTCTAAGAAAGCTGTGCAGTGCACAGTGCAGTGTGTACTCTAAGAAAGCTGTGCAGTGCACAGTGCAGTGTGTACTCTAAGAAAGCTGTGCAGTGCACAGTGCAGTGTGTATTCTAAGAAAGCTGTGCAGTGCACAGTGCAATGTGTATTCTAAGAAAGCTGTGCAGTGCACAGTGCAGTGTGTACTCTGCAGTGCAATGTGTATTCAGCTGTGCAGTGCAGTGTGTGTACTCTAAGAAAGCTGTGCAGTGCACAGTGCAGTGTGTACTCAGTGCACAGTGCAGTGTGTACTCTAAGAAAGCTGTGCAGTGCACAGTGCAGTGTGTACTCTAAGAAAGCTGTGCAGTGCACAGTGCAGTGTGTACTCTAAGAAAGCTGTGCAGTGCACAGTGCAGTGTGTACTCTAAGAAAGCTGTGCAGTGCACAGTGCAGTGTGTACTCTAAGAAAGCTGTGCAGAACACAGTGCAGTGTGTACTCTAAGAAAGCTGTGCAGTGCACAGTGCAATGTGTACTCTAAGAAAGCTGTGCAGTGCACAGTGCAGTGTGAGAAAGTGTATTGCTCTCTCTATCATGAAACGGTTTTTTAAGCTTGGAAAATGTTGCAGTTTAAAAGTGACTCTAAAAGACAAACGGTTTGGCTGCTTTGTACTGCCTAATCTGAATCATTTTGCTTATGTTAAGCTGTTTGTTTTTATAGTTCTATTTGTGGAGTACCTTGGCATTTGTTTCTCTTGTTTCCTTTGACCCCTCCTCGCACCTCCTTGTTAGAGGCCACAGCTAGTACAGCTATCGCTTGACTTTTACAATGCGATGGATGTACTGTGATGCAGATGCTGGTGTATAAAAGCAGTTGGCAGTGGACACATGCGATTGGTTCGTACTGTAAGGGTAGCTGCAGGAAGCTAAACACTGTTCTGCTTGCACTTCCCATCTTAAACCATCAGGTGTCACTGTTCTTTGAGGACAGGCTACTTTGTCATTTCTTGGAGCATTTTTAACCTGTTATCGTATTCCTTTGAATTTAAGATGCAGTCCACATTTCTCACCCTCAATCTGACAAAAAATAAAACAGCAAATAAATCTGCATTTACAAAGAGACAACCTCAATTACATTGTCTGCTATCACACAAAGCGTTACAGCTATGCGCTGTGTCTCATTTCCAGTCGTCATTACTCACACCTGTTTTTCTCTCAGTTTGTGAACTGTGGTATTGCTTGGCAAGTTGAAAAATACAGGGGTTTAATCAGCATTCCTGATCTGTCCAAGCTGGTACTGCTTGTTAGAACTGAGCCTAATAATGAAACGCTGAAATTGTAAAAGCTTCTCTTTGAATTTCTCAGGAAGCTAATGGCACTTCTTTGAAAATGGCTGCCTGTATGTCATGGATGATTCGAGATCGGGCAGTATTGTTTTGGTTAACTTTTCTTGGCAGTCAGTCACAGTGCTGTTTGTGTACTCGGGTAGTCATGTCTTTTCTCGGCAGTCGGTCACGGTGCTGCTTGTGTACTCGGGTAGTCGTGTCTTTTCTTGGCAGTCAGTTACGGTGCTGTTTGTATACTCGGGTAGTCATGTCTTTTCTTGGCAGTCAGTCACGGTGCTGTTTGTTTACTCGGGTAGTCATATCTTTTCTTGGCTGTCAGTCACGATGCTGTTTGTGTACTCGGGTAGTCATGTCTTTTCTTGGCAGTCAGTCACGGTGCTGTTTGTGTACTCGGGTAGTCATGTCTTTTCTTGGCAGTCAGTCACGGTGCTGTTTATGTACTCGGGTAGTCATGTCTTTTCTTGGCATTCAGTCACGGTGCTGTTTATGTACTCGGGTAGTCCTGTCTTTTCTCAGCAGTCAGTCACGGTGCTGTTTGTGTACTCGGGTAGTCATGTCTTTTCTTGGCAGTCAGTCACGGTGCTGTTTGTGTACTCGGGTAGTCATGTCTTTTCTTGGCAGTCAGTCACGGTGCTGTTTGTATACTCGGGTAGTCATGTCTTTTCTTGGCAGTCAGTCACGGTGCTGTTTGTGTACTCGGGTAGTCATGTCTTTTCTTGGCAGTCAGTCACGGTGCTGTTTGTGTACTCGGGTAGTCATGTCTTTTCTTGGCAGTCAGTCACGGTGCTGTTTGTGTACTCGGGTAGTCATGTCTTTTCTTGGCAGTCAGTCACGGTGCTGTTTGTGTACTCGGGTAGTCGTGTCTTTTCTTGGCAGTCAGTCACGGTGCTGTTTGTGTACTCGGGTAGTCGTGTCTTTTCTCGGCAGTCAGTCACGGTGCTGTTTGTGTACTCGGGTAGTCGTGTCTTTTCTCGGCAGTCAGTCACGGTGCTGTTTGTGTACTCGGGTAGTCGTGTCTTTTCTCGGCAGTCAGTCACGGTGCTGTTTGTGTACTCGGGTAGTCGTGTCTTTTCTCGGCAGTCAGTCACGGTGCTGTTTGTGTACTCGGGTAGTCGTGTCTTTTCTCGGCAGTCAGTCACGGTGCTGTTTGTGTACTCGGGTAGTCGTGTCTTTTCTCGGCAGTCAGTCACGGTGCTGTTTGTGTACTCGGGTAGTCGTGTCTTTTCTCGGCAGTCAGTCACGGTGCTGTTTGTGTACTCGGGTAGTCGTGTCTTTTCTCGGCAGTCAGTCACGGTGCTGTTTGTGTACTCGGGTAGTCGTGTCTTTTCTCGGCAGTCAGTCACGGTGCTGTTTGTGTACTCGGGTAGTCGTGTCTTTTCTTGGCAGTCAGTCACGGTGCTGTTTGTGTACTCGGGTAGTCATGTGTTTTCTCGGCAGTCAGTCACGGTGCTGTTTGTATACTCGGGTAGTCATGTGTTTTCTCGGCAGTCAGTCACGGTGCTGTTTGTGTACTCGGGTAGTCGTGTCTTTTCTCGGCAGTCAGTCACGGTGCTGTTTGTGTACTCGGGTAGTCGTGTCTTTTCTCGGCAGTCAGTCACGGTGCTGTTTGTGTACTCGGGTAGTCGTGTCTTTTCTTGGCAGTCAGTCACGGTGCTGTTTGTGTACTCGGGTAGTCGTGTCTTTTCTTGGCAGTCAGTCACGGTGCTGTTTGTGTACTCGGGTAGTCATGTGTTTTCTTGGCAGTCAGTCACGGTGCTGTTTGTATACTCGGGTAGTCGTGTCTTTTCTCGGCAGTCAGTCACTGTGCTGTTTGTGTACTCGGGTAGTCGTGTCTTTTCTCGGCAGTCAGTCACGGTGCTGTTTGTATACTCGGGTAGTCGTGTCTTTTCTTGGCAGTCAGTCACGGTGCTGTTTGTGTACTCGGGTAGTCATGTATTTTCTTGGCAGTCAGTCACGGTGCTGTTTGTGTACTCGGGTAGTCGTGTGTTTTCTCGGCAGTCAGTCACGGTGCTGTTTGTATACTCGGGTAGTCGTGTCTTTTCTCGGCAGTCAGTCACGGTGCTGTTTGTATACTCGGGTAGTCGTGTCTTTTCTCGGCAGTCAGTCACGGTGCTGTTTGTATACTCGGGTAGTCGTGTCTTTTCTCGGCAGTCAGTCACGGTGCTGTTTGTGTACTCGGGTAGTCGTGTCTTTTCTTGGCAGTCAGTCACGGTGCTGTTTGTTTACTCGAGTAGCCACGTTGCTTGTTGTGATTTTAATGCGCACATCACTATACTGAACTTGAATTGAAGACACAGGCTATTTTTGAGAAGAAAAAAATGGTTTAAAAAGTGAGTCTTAAATTCAAAGGAATGCTGTATTTAAATGTTCTCTTTAAGAACAATATTGTAATGATAACTTACTCCTAACTTTGTTAACTGCAAAAGTTAAGTCTAAATGTAGCTGTTAATTCTGCAAATACAGCCCTTCAGATGCTTTTATGACTCCTCAATATAAAAAAAGCATCTGCACCCTAAAATGGATCAATTTCTTGGTGTTTTTTTCCCCACAGTGATGATAAAGACCTGGTTTGTGCTGAGCTTCGCAGCTGCTGTGAGATTTCAGTGCTCTCGTTACAGGCACGTTTATCTTGACTGCCTTCAAAAAGGACACAGCAGTTTGTAATGCAAAAGGAAGGACTTGAATTTTTTTCTGTGAAAAAATATTGATTTAGAATGTAACAAATGACATAGTACATCTTGTGTTCTAAATGTGGTACTTCATGTGTTAAAGTGAATCACAGGAAATACATTGTGGGTCAATGTGAGCCTCTAATACTAGCAGGGTTAAACAAAACAAATTGAGAATCATAACTTTTTCTAATGTAGCACTGATTGGGTATGGTGGAGATGACTGGCCATCTCTATTACTTTCCCCAGGATTCTTACTGCAATACAAGGCTAGAGAGAGCTGGTGTTATTTGCAATATTGCACAGTACAAGGCTCGATAGCTCTCTTGCAGTAACAGATCCTGGGTGTTGGTTGCTGTCTCTTGCAGTAACAGATCCTGGTTGTTGGTTGCTGTCTCTTGCAGTAACAGATCCTGGGTGTTGGTTGCTGTCTCTTGCAGTAACAGATCCTGGGTGTTGGTTGCTGTCTCTTGCAGTAACAGATCCTGGGTGTTGGTTGCTGTCTCTTGCAGTAACAGATCCTGGGTGTTGGTTGCTGTCTCTTGCAGTAACAGATCCTGGGTGTTGGTTGCTGTCTCTTGCAGTAACAGATCCTGGGTGTTGGTTGCTGTCTCTTGCAGTAACAGATCCTGGGTGTTGGTTGCTGTCTCTTGCAGTAACAGATCCTGGGTGTTGGTTGCTGTCTCTTGCAGTAACCGATCCTGGGTGTTGGTTGCTGTCTCTTGCAGTAACCGATCCTGGGTGTTGGTTGCTGTCTCTTGCAGTAACAGATCCTGGGTGTTGGTTGCTGTCTCTTGCAGTAACAGATCCTGGGTGTTGGTTGCTGTCTCTTGCAGTAACAGATCCTGGGTGTTGGTTGCTGTCTCTTGCAGTAACAGATCCTGGGTGTTGGTTGCTGTCTCTTGCAGTAACAGATCCTGGGTGTTGGTTGCTGTCTCTTGCAGTAACAGATCCTGGGTGTTGGTTGCTGTCTCTTGCAGTAACAGATCCTGGGTGTTGGTTGCTGTCTCTTGCAGTAACAGATCCTGGGTGTTGGTTGCTGTCTCTTGCAGTAACAGATCCTGGGTGTTGGTTGCTGTCTCTTGCAGTAACAGATCCTGGGTGTTGGTTGCTGTCTCTTGCAGTAACAGATCCTGGGTGTTGGTTGCTGTCTCTTGCAGTAACAGATCCTGGTTGTTGGTTGCTGTCTCTTGCAGTAACAGATCCTGGTTGTTGGTTGCTGTCTCTTGCAGTAACAGATCCTGGGTGTTGGTTGCTGTCTCTTGCAGTAACAGATCCTGGGTGTTGGTTGCTGTCTCTTGCAGTAACAGATCCTGGGTGTTGGTTGCTGTCTCTTGCAGTAACAGATCCTGGGTGTTGGTTGCTGTCTCTTGCAGTAACAGATCCTGGGTGTTGGTTGCTGTCTCTTGCAGTAACAGATCCTGGTTGTTGGTTGCTGTCTCTTGCAGTAACAGATCCTGGGTGTTGGTTGCTGTCTCTTGCAGTAACAGATCCTGGGTGTTGGTTGCTGTCTCTTGCAGTAACAGATCCTGGGTGTTGGTTGCTGTCTCTTGCAGTAACAGATCCTGGGTGTTGGTTGCTGTCTCTTGCAGTAACAGATCCTGGGTGTTGGTTGCTGTCTCTTGCAGTAACAGATCCTGGGTGTTGGTTGCTGTCTCTTGCAGTAACAGATCCTGGCTGTTGGTTGCTGTCTCTTGCAGTAACAGATCCTGGGTGTTGGTTGCTGTCTCTTGCAGTAACAGATCCTGGGTGTTGGTTGCTGTCTCTTGCAGTAACAGATCCTGGGTGTTGGTTGCTGTCTCTTGCAGTAACAGATCCTGGTTGTTGGTTGCTGTCTCTTGCAGTAACAGATCCTGGGTGTTGGTTGCTGTCTCTTGCAGTAACAGATCCTGGGTGTTGGTTGCTGTCTCTTGCAGTAACAGATCCTGGGTGTTGGTTGCTGTCTCTTGCAGTAACAGATCCTGGGTGTTGGTTGCTGTCTCTTGCAGTAACAGATCCTGGGTGTTGGTTGCTGTCTCTTGCAGTAACAGATCCTGGGTGTTGGTTGCTGTCTCTTGCAGTAACAGATCCTGGGTGTTGGTTGCTGTCTCTTGCAGTAACAGATCCTGGGTGTTGGTTGCTGTCTCTTGCAGTAACAGATCCTGGGTGTTGGTTGCTGTCTCTTGCAGTAACAGATCCTGGGTGTTGGTTGCTGTCTCTTGCAGTAACAGATCCTGGGTGTTGGTTGCTGTCTCTTGCAGTAACAGATCCTGGGTGTTGGTTGCTGTCTCTTGCAGTAACAGATCCTGGGTGTTGGTTGCTGTCTCTTGCAGTAACAGATCCTGGGTGTTGGTTGCTGTCTCTTGCAGTAACAGATCCTGGGTGTTGGTTGCTGTCTCTTGCAGTAACAGATCCTGGGTGTTGGTTGCTGTCTCTTGCAGTAACAGATCCTGGGTGTTGGTTGCTGTCTCTTGCAGTAACAGATCCTGGGTGTTGGTTGCTGTCTCTTGCAGTAACAGATCCTGGGTGTTGGTTGCTGTCTCTTGCAGTAACAGATCCTGGGTGTTGGTTGCTGTCTGCAGTCTCTTGCAGTAACAGATCCTGGGTGTTGGTTGCTGTCTCTTGCAGTAACAGATCCTGGATCCTGTTGGTTGCTGTCTCTTGCAGTAACAGATCCTGGGTGTTGGTTGCTGTCTCTTGCAGTAACAGATCCTGGGTGTTGGTTGCTGTCTCTTGCAGTAACAGATCCTGGGTGTTGGTTGCTGTCTCTTGCAGTAACAGATCCTGGGTGTTGGTTGCTGTCTCTTGCAGTAACAGATCCTGGGTGTTGGTTGCTGTCTCTTGCAGTAACAGATCCTGGGTGTTGGTTGCTGTCTCTTGCAGTAACAGATCCTGGGTGTTGGTTGCTGTCTCTTGCAGTAACCGATCCTGGGTGTTGGTTGCTGTCTCTTGCAGTAACAGATCCTGGTTGTTGGTTGCTGTCTCTTGCAGTAACAGATCCTGGGTGTTGGTTGCTGTCTCTTGCAGTAACAGATCCTGGGTGTTGGTTGCTGTCTCTTGCAGTAACAGATCCTGGGTGTTGGTTGCTGTCTCTTGCAGTAACCGATCCTGGGTGTTGGTTGCTGTCTCTTGCAGTAACAGATCCTGGTTGTTGGTTGCTGTCTCTTGCAGTAACAGATCCTGGGTGTTGGTTGCTGTCTCTTGCAGTAACAGATCCTGGGTGTTGGTTGCTGTCTCTTGCAGTAACAGATCCTGGCTGTTGGTTGCTGTCTCTTGCAGTAACAGATCCTGGCTGTTGGTTGCTGTCTCTTGCAGTAACAGATCCTGGGTGTTGGTTGCTGTCTCTTGCAGTAACAGATCCTGGGTGTTGGTTGCTGTCTCTTGCAGTAACAGATCCTGGGTGTTGGTTGCTGTCTCTTGCAGTAACAGATCCTGGGTGTTGGTTGCTGTCTCTTGCAGTAACAGATCCTGGGTGTTGGTTGCTGTCTCTTGCAGTAACAGATCCTGGCTGTTGGTTGCTGTCTCTTGCAGTAACAGATCCTGGGTGTTGGTTGCTGTCTCTTGCAGTAACAGATCCTGGGTGTTGGTTGCTGTCTCTTGCAGTAACAGATCCTGGTTGTTGGTTGCTGTCTCTTGCAGTAACAGATCCTGGGTGTTGGTTGCTGTCTCTTGCAGTAACCGATCCTGGGTGTTGGTTGCTGTCTCTTGCAGTAACAGATCCTGGGTGTTGGTTGCTGTCTCTTGCAGTAACAGATCCTGGGTGTTGGTTGCTGTCTCTTGCAGTAACCGATCCTGGGTGTTGGTTGCTGTCTCTTGCAGTAACAGATCCTGGGTGTTGGTTGCTGTCTCTTGCAGTAACAGATCCTGGCTGTTGGTTGCTGTCTCTTGCAGTAACAGATCCTGGCTGTTGGTTGCTGTCTCTTGCAGTAACAGATCCTGGTTGTTGGTTGCTGTCTCTTGCAGTAACAGATCCTGGGTGTTGGTTGCTGTCTCTTGCAGTAACAGATCCTGGGTGTTGGTTGCTGTCTCTTGCAGTAACAGATCCTGGGTGTTGGTTGCTGTCCTTGCAGTAACAGATCCTGGGTGTTGGTTGCTGTCTCTTGCAGTAACAGATCCTGGGTGTTGGTTGCTGTCTCTTGCAGTAACCGATCCTGGGTGTTGGTTGCTGTCTCTTGCAGTAACAGATCCTGGGTGTTGGTTGCTGTCTCTTGCTGTAACAGATCCTGGGTGTTGACTCTTAGGGCATGTCGCTACCCTGGGTGCTACTTGCTATTTGCTATTCTGCTTCTAAATATCATATTGCAGCTGTGCCTATCTAATTCGAATGTTTCTAATCACACAGAAGCACATGAAACAGGATGTTTAGAAGGCATAAGGGATTCTCCTCATACAGAAACACATGAAACGGAATGTTTGGAATGCATACGGGATTCTAATCACACATGAAACGGAATGTTTGGAATGCATAAGGGATTCTCCTCACACATGAAATGGAATGTTTGGAATACATAAGGATTCTCCTCATACAGAAACACATAAAACAGGATGTTTAGAAGGCATAAGGGATTCTAATCACACATGAAACGGAATGTTTGGAATGCATAAGGATTCTCCTCACACAGAAGCACATGAAACAGGATGATTAGAAGGCATATCCATGTGGTAGGCAGTGGAACTGTTTTGGGAGCAACACCTTAGTTGATTAATGAGTTTCAAAAATGAATTTGAATAAAATGAAACCCTTCAGACTGTCGAGCTGTGCTGAAATGCGTGCTTGCTCTTACATGTGTAAAGCAGCAGTGGTAAGAATGTTTTTCTGTAATAATTGGCACACACACACACAAAGGCAGTCTCAAGGTTTTGAAATTCAGGATCCTCTTGGACAATTGAAATGCTAAAGAGAGCCTGTGTTAGTTTTGCTGGCAGGTGGTAATAATATATAATAATATCAGAGCTGCAGGCAACCTTGAGTCATGGATTTTCTGTATATTTTCTTTTTTTTCATAGAAATTTGCTTTTATGAAGGGTGGGGGTTGATTTGAAATTCTTCAGTTCAGTCCGGCCAGTGCGGTGTTCTTGAAATGATGTGAAGAAATTCTAAAACCTATGTTTCCATGTACAGTGTATGTTGTTCTCATCCTGGTAAATTTGGCATCTGACCACATGACCACAACTTACACTATAGGCAGGGGCTAGTGCACAATCTGCACTCATGTGGTCTAAACCTGACCTCTTTAGCTGCATGCCTGGCTTGACACACTGACTGATACATGTCTACAGACCCAGACAGTTTGTACATGTGTATATTTATAAATGTTACAAAGACAGTCACGTTGTTAAGTCGTCCCAGTTTCTCTGTTGTATTAACCTTGTATGTATTTATATTGTCACATGTTTAAATGGGAGGAGCAGATATGTCTTTTTGTACATTTAACATGTTTTGGTCAGGTGAGAAGCCCATATCATGGGTGTGTTTATTCTAAGTATTCGGTGGCTACCTGTAATCTAGTTGACAGTGTGTGAGAAATACATTCTCAACTTGATTAGCGCAGCCACCAAATACTTAGAAACATGCACTAAACACACCCATGAATGTGGGAATATCTGCTTATTATAATGGCTTCAGAGTTACTATGACGTCAATGGAAAGCTGGAAACCCTAATGTGTGTGGGTGTGTATATAGTATATATATATATATATATATATATATATATATATATATATATATATATATATATATATATATGTATGTGTGTGTGTGTGTGTGTGTGTGTGTGTGTGTGTGTAACAAGGAAAGGCTGCTTGAGGTCTATCCACACTCCTGTTGTTCTTCTCCTGACAGGTTCTTTATTCGTTGCTGACCAGCTTTGTAGAGACCGAGGGAGAAGAGGCTCATTGAATCCAGTATTTCACTTTGTAGAGACCGAGGGAGAAGAGGCTCTTTGAATCCAATATTTCACTTTGTAGAAACTGAGGGAGAAGAGGCTCATTGAATCCAATGTTTCACTTTGTAGAGACTGAGGGAGAAGAGGCTCACTGAATCCAGTATTTCACTTTGTAGAGACCGAGGGAGAAGAGGCTCATTGAATCCAGTATTTCACTTTGTAGAGACTGAGGGAGAAGAGGCTCACTGAATCCAGTATTTCACTTTGTAGAGACTGAGGGAGAAGAGGCTCATTGAATCCAATATTTTACTCATTAAACGCAGAGGAGTAAAACTGCACTATAGATCTGTCCACTGTGTGGCGCTGAAGTATATGGTTATATTTTCATTTGAGGACGGGGGTCTTTGTATAGCGGTGCTGCGAGAGCTGTGGGGAGAAGAAAGAGCAGAGACGTGGTCTTGTTTGTCTTGCTCTCTAATAGCATGTCTGTGCCTGAGCCTGTAAACATAGTCACCTGGTTTATTATTATTATTATTATTATTATTATTATTATTATTATTATTGGAGTTTCTAGAGTAATATTCTTTGGTTTTGCTCTGTTTTTTTTAAAGGAAGTTTGTTATTTGGGTTTTTATGCTGCTAGTAGGGGGTTGTTTGTCTCCCCAAATGACTGATTTTCTGTGGCCTTTGTACCCAAAACCAAAAGGAACATTCAGAGCCCAGTCTGAGAAATTGGTGAATTGCAGTAATGCAACGCTGTGGTTTAGGCTAGCTGTAGATGTTAGCACTGCAATGCGAGGGTTGTGAATTGCAGTAATGCAACACTGTGGTTTAGGCTAGCTGTAGATGTTACGCACTGCAATGCGAGGGTTGTGAATTGCAGTAATGCAACGCTGTGGTTTAGGCTAGCTGTAGATGTTACGCACTGCAATGCGAGGATTGTGAATTGCAGTAATGCAACGCTGTGGTTTAGGCTAGCTGTAGATGTTAGCACTGCAATGCGAGGATTGTGAATTGCAGTAATGCAACGCTGTGGTTTAGGCTAGCTGTAGATGTTACGCACTGCAATGCGAGGGTTGTGAATTGCAGTAATGCAACGCTGTGGTTTAGGCTAGCTGTAGATGTTACGCACTGCAATGCAAGGATTGTGAATTGCAGTAATGCAACGCTGTGGTTTAGGCTAGCTGTAGATGTTAGCACTGCAATGCGAGGATTGTGAATTGCAGTAATGCAACGCTGTGGTTTAGGCTAGCTGTAGATGTTAGCACTGCAATGCGAGGGTTGTGAATTGCAGTAATGCAACGCTGTGGTTTAGGCTAGCTGTAGATGTTACGCACTGCAATGCGAGGATTGTGAATTGCAATAATGCAACGCTGTGGTTTAGGCTAGCTGTAGATGTTAGCACTGCAATGCGAGGGTTGTGAATTGCAATAATGCAACGCTGTGGTTTAGGCTAGGTGTAGATGTTACGCACTACAATGCAATGGTTGTGAATTGCAGTAATGGAACGCTGTGGTTTAGGCTAGCTGTAGACGTTACGCACTGCAATGTGTTGGGTACTGGATGTTTTGTTTAGTGGTAGTTCATGAACTACTGCACCAGGGCAATGAATGAAATATCCCAAAGGAACAACGTATTAGACAAGGAATACAATCTGGGGGAGCTCGGCATTCCAAATGTTTGAAGCACTTTACAACTGCTGCAGAATAGAAAAACAAATGTGTTCAACTTTTCTTTTAGAGAAGAAAGAAAAACATGTTTTTTGTGTTTGACTCGGTTACCACTGACTTTTATTAAAGAGCAGAACTGAAGGTATAGGAAAATAAATTCCATATTTTGGAAGCCTAAGGGATTCCAGGAGACTGAACTCTGATCCCAGACCACCCCACTCCAGTCCAGTAAACCAATGAGATGTGTGTGTCGGTCCTCCGTATGCTAATTCTGTTTTACTAGGTAACATGATGTCTTAGTTAACTCTTGTGTACATAGACTACATGTAGAATGAAGCTGTCGTGGTGATATAAACTGTACAATACAAAGATGATGGTGTCTAGAGCTGCTAATAATATCAGTCTATATTCTATGTCATTTATTGTACTGCCTAGTGTATAGTGTCTGTAACACAGGAGAGAGAGCAAAACGAATCATTTCAATATTAAACAATATAGATATATATTATTCAAATCCTATTGTGACCATGTGTGGGTTTTTTATTTTGTTATCCTGCTGCATAACGCTTTCACACACTCACACACACGCACTCTCTCACACACACACACACGCACGCACACACTCTCACTCACTCTCACACATGCACACACACACACACACACACACTGAAAAATTCAGCCGTTCAATTCAAAGCAGTCTGATACAGAATTCGATAAAACAGAAATTAAGAGATACAAAAATTGGGTTGAATTGTAAAATTAGAAAAAAATAACATAAAAAGCTAGTTTGTAGAATTAGAACAATTAAGGGTCTAAAACTACAATTTTATAAAATGGGAATAGAAAAGAAATACATAAATAAGTAGTTGAATTGTAAAGTTAGACCCCTTGTGAAAAAGGCTCTCCAGCCGGCAGTGTAAGAGAGGTGAGCTGCCTCTCCGAAGGGAAGAGGAACTCGCGCTCGGCAGCGGCTGGCTCTTCCAACAGCGGGCTGCTTGTGGAAGCTTCTGGGAGTTAAACATTTCACAACGGTTTGTTTTTCTGTGTTTCAACACAATGGCACTCTGTTTTAAAAAAACAATATTGGTCACTGCAAGTGTGTGTGGATGTTTGTGTGTGTGTGGATGGATTTTCTTTCTATAGCATCTTTCATACCACAGTATCTCGGAATGCTTTGCATGTGTATTTGCACACAGAAACTAGAACAGTTACTAAACAAGAGTGGGGACCCATTACATTTACTGTCATGATTAAATAAAGAAGCACCAGAGCTCTATTGTATTGTATTCATTTAGTTTGCATCACAAACAGTAAAAAAACATATCATGCTTTAAAAGATCCAAGCATTGGCACGTACTGTATTGTGAAAGAACAGGGAAGAAAAGCTGATGCTGGCAAATCTGTGCTTCAGAATCCAAATGAGAGAACTGCAGCTCCCTGTGCCGGTGCTGCACTGAATCCCTGCAGAAACAGAACTGCAGCTCCCTGTGCCGGTGCTGAACTGAATCCCTGCAGAAACAGAACTGCAGCTCCCTGTGCCGGTGCTGCACTGAATCCCTGCAGAAACAGAACTGCAGCTCCCTGTGCCGGTGCTGCACTGAATCCCTGCAGAAACAGAACTGCAGCTCCCTGTGCCGGTGCTGAACTGAATCCCTGCAGAAACAGAACTGCAGCTCCCTGTGCCGGTGCTGAACTGAATCCCTGCAGAAACAGAACTGCAGCTCCCTGTGCCGGTGCTGAACTGAATCCCTGCAGAAACAGAACTGCAGCTCCCTGTGCCGGTGCTGAACTGAATCCCTGCAGAAACAGAACTGCAGCTCCCTGTGCCGGTGCTGAACTGAATCCCTGCAGAAACAGAACTGCAGCTCCCTGTGCCGGTGCTGAACTGAATCCCTGCAGAAACAGAACTGCAGCTCCCTGTGCCGGTGCTGAACTGAATCCCTGCAGAAACAGAACTGCAGCTCCCTGTGCCGGTGCTGAACTGAATCCCTGCAGAAACAGAACTGCAGCTCCCTGTGCCGGTGCTGAACTGAATCCCTGCAGAAACAGAACTGCAGCTCTCTGTGCCGGTGCTGAAATGAATCCCTGCAGAAACAGAACTGGAGCTCTCTGTGCCGGTGCTGAAATGAATCCCTGCAGAAACAGAACTGCAGCTCCCTGTGCCGGTGCTGAACTGAATCCCTGCAGAAACAGAGAACCAGCGGCCCCTTGTGTGTCGTTTCATCTATCCACACACTTGTATAATGCATTTGGAATACTGATTTGGTTATTTTAGCTGTTATTGAAATACACTGACCTCTAATGGGGAAATACATGCATTGCATGCTATTTGTTTTTTATGTCAAGATGAGCCTTTTCTGAGTCTTGGGGAACTCTGGTGGTCAGGATACTGCATTACTAAACGAGTTCAGTTCACTGGTTGTGAGTGAGAGCAGATTGAAGGCAGATGTTCACTCCTCCTAGTACACACATATTGTCATTGTCATTTAGGGAATAATGACACATATTGTTCCAAAAACCTCTACCTAAGTGAGACCTTGAGTTTTGCTTTCAGTCAGATGGTTTTACAATTGCTATACAAATGCCCTGTGCATCTGGTTTACCTTTTTAAACAGAACTTTCTCAGTTGTGAAAAAACAGATTATGGGATGTTTTGGAAAGACGAGCTAATGAGCCAACAAAAGAGTTGTGGTGACAGAAGAGCACAGAAAGACTGCGCTGCGAGTCTCTCGAGTAATGGGTCATGTTGAAGTTATCTCTACATCTTCGTGCATTGCAGAGTAGGGTGACCAGACGTCCCAGCTTAGCCGGGACAGTCCCGGTTTTCCATCAACGGTCCCTGGTGTACCGACATTTTGCTTAAAATCTTTACGGTTTTCAGCCATTTCATGTAGCGCGACACACGCTAAATACCTTTTGTCACAATAATGTAATCAACCGCTTAGTTTATGGCACCTGCAGTGAAAACAAAATAAAATAAAATAAAAGGTACTAAAGTAATCAACAACATTATTTTTATAAAGTGTAGGACACAGGCGTACGCACTTAGTCCTCATTATTATATTATTATTATTATTATTATTATTATTATTATTATTATTATTATTATTATTATTATTATTAATAATAATAATAATAATAATAATAATAATAATAATAATAATAATAATAATAATAAACATAAACTCAATATAAAAGTACGCAATACGTGTAACACAATATGACTACTTAAACCAAAGCCCCTTTGACACTGGCATGCTCTACCCAGGCAGGACCCGGTGTCATGTAAAGCAGGGTTGACCTGGGTGACAGACACAAGCACACAATGCTCGTATCAATGCCCTGGAAGCAGCTTGTTACTGACACTTCCATCAAGCTTCTCTGGATTGAACCGTTGGCCCAAGTGTTGATTAGAGCAAATGTTTCTTCATCCCTGCTGCAATCTGGCTCATGCTGTGTCTCAAGCAACAAAAACATGGCTAAACAGAAATGTTTCTTGCTGAAGTGAAACTTTTACGCAGGCGTGGCTGTTTTTTATTGCGTCATTCAGGAACGGCCGTCAAGCATTTTGTCTCGCTCATCCCGGGTCAAAGGCCAGAGTGATGGGGACGAATATAATATTTGTGGGTATACACTGTATAGGAAAGACAGGCAGGACAGAAGAGGAGGAGGGGTAGTGCTATACATTAGAAACAGTCTTGAAGCCCAGGTGTTAAACCTGGGCAAAAAAAACAAAGCCGAATCAATATGGGTCAGAATAACGGACAAAAATTCAAAGGGCATAATAATAGGAGCATGCTATAGACCGCCAGATTCAGACGGTGAGCAAAATAATCTGTTATACAATGACATTAGAAATGCGTGTAGCAAAAGAGAAGCCATACTAATGGGGGATTTCAACTTCCCCCATATAAAATGGGAAAACCCGGTGGGTAGCGCGAAGGATGAAATTGAAATGGTGGAAATGACAAATGACTGCTTCCTAACACAATTTGTCAAGGCACCCACTAGAGGGGAGGCATGCCTTGATTTAGTCTTTTCAAATAACAAAGACAGAATAACTAAAACAGAGGTCACAGAAACACTAGCAAACTCAGACCACAACATGGTCTCATTTGAAGTGCTTTTTAAAACCCCAAAAGTAATGACTAAAGCTAAGGTTTACAATTTTAGAAACGCAAACTATGAAGATATGAAACAGAGACTAACAGAAGTAGATTGGAGTAAAATAGAGAAAACATCTACAGAAAAAGAATGGGTGTTCTTCAAAAATGTAATACTAGAGGTGCAAAACAATTACATCCCTAAAACAGACAAATCTAAATGTAAAAGTAAATTGCCAAAATGGTTTAATAGATTCATACATTGTGCAAAGTGTTGAATTTAAATCAAGGGAAGTAATGTTAAAACTATACAATGCATTAGTAATACCTCATCTTGAATATTGTGTTCAGTTCTGGTCACCTCGCTATAAAAAAGATATTGCTGCTCTAGAAAGAGTGCAAAGAAGAGCGACCATAATTATTCCAGGTTTAAAAGGCATGTCATATGCAGACAGGCTAAAAGAACTGAATCTGTTCAGTCTTGAACAAAGAAGACTATGCAGCGACCTAATTCAAGCATTCAAAATTCCAAAAGGTATTAACAATGTCGACCCAAGGGACTTTATCTACCTGAAAAAATAAACAAGGACCAGGGGTCACAAATGGAGATTAGACAAAGGGGCATTCAGAACAGAAAATAGGAGGCACTTTTTGACATAAGAACATAAGAACATAAGAAAGTTTACAAACGAGAGGAGGCCATTCGGCCCATCTTGCTCGTTTGGTTGTTAGTAGCTTATTGATCCCAAAATCTCATCAAGCAGCTTCTTGAAGGATCCCAGGGTGTCAGCTTCAACAACATTACTGGGGAGTTGATTCCAGACCCTCACAATTCTCTGTGTAAAAAAGTGTCTCCTATTTTCTGTTCTGAATGCCCCTTTTTCTAAACTCCATTTGTGACCCCTGGTCCTTGTTTCTTTTTTCAGGCTGAAAAAGTCCCTTGCGTCGACACTGTCAATACCTTTTAGAATTTTGAATGCTTGAATTAGGTCGCCACGTAGTCTTCTTTGTTCAAGACTGAACAGATTCAATTCTTTTAGCCTGTCTGCATATGACATGCCTTTTAAGCCCGGAATAATTCTGGTCGCTCTTCTTTGCACTCTTTCTAGAGCAGCAATATCTTTTTTATAGCGAGGTGACCAGAACTGAACACAATATTCAAGATGAGGTCTTACAAGTGCATTGTACTGTTTTAACATTACTTCCCTTGATTTAAATTCAACACTTTTCACAATGTATCCGAGCATCTTGTTAGCCTTTTTTATAGCTTCCCCACATTGCCTAGATGAAGACATTTCTGAGTCAACAAAAACTCCTAGGTCTTTTTCATAGATTCCTTCTCCAATTTCAATATTTCCCATATGATATTTATAATGTACATTTTTATTTCCTGCGTGCAGTACCTTACACTTTTCTCTATTAAATGTCATTTGCCATGTGTCTGCCCAGTTCTGAATCTTGTCTAGATCATTTTGAATGACCTTTGCTGCTGCAACAGTGTTTGCCACTCCTCCTACTTTTGTGTCGTCTGCAAATTTAACAAGTTTGCTTACTATACCAGAATCTAAATCATTAATGTAGATTAGGAATAGCAGAGGACCTAATACTGATCCCTGTGGTACACCGCTGGTTACCACACTCCATTCTGAGGTTTTTCCTCTAATCAGTACTTTCTGTTTTCTACATGTTAACCACTCCCTAATCCATGTACATGTGTTTCCTTGAATCCCAACTGCGTTCAGTTTGAGAATTAATCTTTTGTGCGGGACTTTGTCAAAAGCTTTCTGGAAATCTAAATAAACCATGTCATATGCTTTGCAATTATCCATTATCGATGTTGCATCCTCAAAAAAATCAAGCAAGTTAGTTAGGCACGATCTCCCTTTCCTAAAACCATGTTGACTGTCTCCCAGTACCCTGTTACCATATAGGTAATTTTCCATTTTGGATCTTATTATAGTTTCCATAAGTTTGCATATAATAGAAGTCAGGCTTACTGGTCTGTAGTTACCTGGTTCAGTTTTGTTTCCCTTTTTGTGGATCGGTATTACGTTTGCAATTTTCCAGTCTGTCGGTACCACCCCTGTGTCAAGAGACTGCTGCATGATCTTGGTTAGCGGTTTGTAAATTACTTCTTTCATTTCTTTGAGTACTACTGGGAGGATCTCATCCGGCCCAGGGGATTTGTTTATTTTAAGAGCTCCTAGTCCCTTTAACACTTCTGCCTCAGTTATGCTAAAGTTATTTAAAACTGGATAGGAACTGGATGACATGTGGGGCATGTTGTCAGTATCTTCCTTTGTAAAAACTTGTGAAAAGTAATCATTTAACATATTTGCTATTTTTTTTTTCTTCCTCTACGATTTTGCCATTTGTATCTCTTAAACATTTAATCTCCTCTTTGAATGTTCTCTTGCTGTTGTAATATTGGAAAAACATTTTGGAATTGGTTTTAGCTCCCTTAGCAATGTTCATTTCTATTTCTCTCTTGGCCTTTCTAACTTCCTTTTTGACTTGCGTTTCCAGTTCCGTGTACTCTTTCTGCGTACTTTCTTTTTGGTCCTTTTTTAATGCTCTGTAAAGTGCCTTTTTTCGCTGAATATTTTTTTTAATTGATCTATTAAACCATTTTGGCAATTTAGTTTTACATTTAGATTTGTCTACTTTAGGGATGTAATTGTTTTGCGCCTCTAGTACTACATTTTTGAAGAACAACCATCCTTCTTCTGTGGGTGTTTTCTCTATTTTACTCCAATCTACTTCTGTTAGTCTCTGTTTCATGCCTTCATAGTTTGCTTTTCTAAAATTGTAAACCTTAACTTTAGTCTTTACTTTTGGGGATTTAAAAAACACTTCAAATGAGACCATGTTATGGTCTGAGTTTGCCAGTGGTTCTCTGACCTCTGTTTTAGTTATTCTATCTTCGTTATTTGAAAAGACTAAATCAAGGCATGCCTCCCCTCTAGTGGGTGCCTTGACAAATTGTGTTAGGAAGCAGTCATTTGTCATTTCCACCATTTCTATTTCATCCTTCGCGCTACCCATCGGGTTTTCCCATTTTATTTGGGGGAAGTTGAAATCCCCCATTAGTATGGCTTCTCCTTCCAGACCCTCACGCAGAGAATCGTGAGGGTCTGGAATCAACGCCCAGTAATGTTGTTGAAGCTGCCACCCTGGGATCCTTCAAGAAGCTGCTTGATGAGATTCTGGGATCAATAAGCTACTAACAACCAAACGAGCAAGATGGGCCGAATGGCCTCCTCTCGTTTGTAAACTTTCTTATGTTCTAATGTTCTTATGACTGGGATAAGATTGCCAGTGTGAAAGGGGCTTAATTAGCCACAAATTATACATCTGGGTGTGTACTGAAATTAGCTAGCTGCTTTAAAAAAAAAAGATAATACTAAGTCACAGGATGGCAATTTAAATAAACATTAAAATAGCGTCTATTTAAATGGGTTAATTAGTCTGTTATCAGTTATTTAACAATGTGTCCTGGTTTTGAGCTTTGAAAATCTGGTCACCCTATTGCAGAGTGTTCATTAATAAGCGATAGTTCGTGTTGACGCTGTCTCTACATCTTGTGAGTCTCAGAGTGTTCATTAATAAGCAATGGTTCATGTTGACGCTGTCTCTACATCTTGTGAGTCTCAGAGTGTTCATTAATAAGCGATGGTTCATGTTGACGCTGTCTCTATATCTTGTGAGTCTCAGAGTGTTCATTAATAAGCGATGGTTCATGTTGACGCTGTCTCTACATCTTGGTGAGTCTCAGAGTGTTCATTAATAAGCGATGGTTCGTGTTGACGCTGTCTCTACATCTTGCTGAGTCTCAGAGTGTTCATTAATAAGCGATGGTTCGTGTTGACGCTGTCTCTACATCTTGCTGAGTCTCAGAGTGTTCATTAATAAGCGATGGTTCGTGTTGACGCTGTCTCTACATCTTGCTGAGTCTCAGAGTGTTCATTAATAAGCGATGGTTCGTGTTGACGCTGTCTCTACATCTTGGTGAGTCTCAGAGTGTTCATTAATAAGCGATGGTTCGTGTTGACGCTGTCTCTACATCTTGCTGAGTCTCAGAGTGTTCATTAATAAGCGATGGTTCGTGTTGACGCTGTCTCTACATCTTGGTGAGTCTCAGAGTGTTCATTAATAAGCGATGGTTCATGTTGACGCTGTCTCTACATCGTGTGAGTCTCACAGTGTTCATTAATAAGTGATGGGTCATGTTGACGCTGTCTCTACATCTTGCTGAGTCTCAGAGTGTTCATTAATAAGCGATGGTTCGTGTTGACGCTGTCTCTACATCTTGGTGAGTCTCAGAGTGTTCATTAATAAGCGATGGTTCGTGTTGACGCTGTCTCTATATCTTGGTGAGTCTCACAGTGTTCATTAATAAGCGATGGTTCGTGTTGACGCTGTCTCTATATCTTGCTGAGTCTCAGAGTGTTCATTAATAAGCGATGGTTCATGTTGACGCTGTCTCTACATCTTGGTGAGTCTCAGAGTGTTCATTAATAAGCGATGGTTCATGTTGACGCTGTCTCTACATCGTGTGAGTCTCACAGTGTTCATTAATAAGCGATGGTTCATGTTGACGCTGTCTCTACATCTTGCTGAGTCTCACAGTGTTCATTAATAAGCGATGGTTCGTGTTGACGCTGTCTCTACATCTTGGTGAGTCTCAGAGTGTTCATTAATAAGCGATGGTTCATGTTGACGCTGTCTCTACATCTTGGTGAGTCTCAGAGTGTTCATTAATAAGCGATGGTTCGTGTTGACGCTGTCTCTATATCTTGCTGAGTCTCAGAGTGTTCATTAATAAGCGATGGTTCGTGTTGACGCTGTCTCTACATCTTGGTGAGTCTCAGAGTGTTCATTAATAAGCGATGGTTCGTGTTGACGCTGTCTCTATATCTTGGTGAGTCTCAGAGTGTTCATTAATAAGCGATGGTTCGTGTTGACGCTGTCTCTATATCTTGCTGAGTCTCAGAGTGTTCATTAATAAGCGATGGTTCGTGTTGACGCTGTCTCTATATCTTGGTGAGTCTCACAGTGTTCATTAATAAGCGATGGTTCGTGTTGACGCTGTCTCTATATCTTGCTGAGTCGCAGAGTGTTCATTAATAAGCGATGGTTCGTGTTGACGCTGTCTCTACATCTTGTGAGTCTCAGAGTGTTCATTAATAAGCGATGGTTCGTGTTGACGCTGTCTCTATATCTTGGTGAGTCTCACAGTGTTCATTAATAAGCGATGGTTCGTGTTGACGCTGTCTCTATATCTTGCTGAGTCTCAGAGTGTTCATTAATAAGCGATGGTTCGTGTTGACGCTGTCTCTATATCTTGCTGAGTCTCAGAGTGTTCATTAATAAGCGATGGTTCATGTTGACGCTGTCTCTACATCTTGGTGAGTCTCAGAGTGTTCATTAATAAGCGATGGTTCATGTTGACGCTGTCTCTACATCGTGTGAGTCTCACAGTGTTCATTAATAAGCGATGGTTCATGTTGACGCTGTCTCTACATCTTGCTGAGTCTCACAGTGTTCATTAATAAGCGATGGTTCGTGTTGACGCTGTCTCTATATCTTGCTGAGTCTCAGAGTGTTCATTAATAAGCGATGGTTCGTGTTGACGCTGTCTCTACATCTTGGTGAGTCTCAGAGTGTTCATTAGTAAGCGATGGTTCGTGTTGACGCTGTCTCTACATCTTGCTGAGTCTCAGAGTGTTCATTAATAAGCGATGGTTCGCGTTGACGCTGTCTCTACATCTTGTGAGTCTCAGAGTGTTCATTAATAAGCGATGGTTCGTGTTGACGCTGTCTCTATATCTTGCTGAGTCTCAGAGTGTTCATTAATAAGTGATGGGTTCGTGTTGACGCTGTCTCTACATCTTGTGAGTCTCAGAGTGTTCATTAATAAGCGATGGTTCATGTTGACGCTGTCTCTACATCTTGGTGAGTCTCACAGTGTTCATTAATAAGCGATGGTTCGTGTTGACGCTGTCTCTACATCTTGCTGAGTCTCAGAGTGTTCATTAATAAGCGATGGTTCGTGTTGACACTGTCTTTACATCTTGGTGAGTCTCAGGGTATTCATGTGCACAGGCACCACAGTGGCTCCGGAAGCATAGCGAAGCTCACGCAGAATTCCAGTCCATTGCTTAGTGTCCTCTTCATACCTGTGGGACAGGATTCACAAAGCAGTGTTAGAACGAGACTCAACCTGCTTCAAGCTGCTGACTGCAACATTTATTGCACCCCTTTAAGAAGGTTGTATCTACACAAAAGAGTCAGCAATGTCAAGCACTCCATTCACTATATACTGTGAGGCTTAAATATGCACTTTCAGAACAAACACATTGAATGGCAGAACTTGCATTTTCATTTGAAAACATGATATCTGGTACTACAGGGTGAAATTGTGCCCCTTCAGTGCTCTCTTTCCTGTCATTAACCGACCACCTGCTTCACAACTTGACTGACATGCTTTGCAGCAAGTATTTATTTTAATTTAGATTGCCCAATTATTTCACACACAATTCTCTTCTCATTTGAGAAGGCCAGTCCTGCAGGTCTCTGGCCTTGCCACTACAGTCCGCTGTAGCACAATGAGGAAAAACAGCCCCTGCAGGTTGTGCCTCCCCAATGCAATGCTACCTCTGGAATCCCCAGCGAAGACCAGCAGCTTTGCATAGCCAGGACACGAGCCTGGTGTCTACCATTTCTATAGCAACCTAAATGGATGGTAATAATGTGTGTGTGTGTGTGTGTGTGTCATTTTCATTACTTACTTCCAGATGTCATTCATTTCAGTCGGAACCAGCTCTTCAGCCTCGTTTGGCATCATGGCAAATCCTCCGATTGCATAGAGATTGCCAGCCAGGCTGATGAGATTCATGGAGCTGCGCTCCTGAGGGAATTCTGTGAAGGCTTCCCATCTGAGGGAGGAGGGAGGAGACGTAAGTCGGGGAGCTGTCTGTATTATTTGTTTATTTAGCAGACTCTTTTAACCAAGGCAGTGTACAGAGACTAGGGTGTGTGAACTGTGCATTAGCTGAAGAGTCACTTTCAATAACGTTGGAGCATAAGGAGGTTCAGAGACTGGCTCAGGGTCACACGGTGAGAGAGTCAGTGAGTGAGCCGGGATTTGACCGGTGACCTCCTGGCTACAAGCCCTTTTCTTTAACCACTGGACAAAACATGGATGAGACTGTCATTCACAAAAAGGTCTGAGGGTAGTCGGGAATGCTTTGTGAATGACGATGGACTCATTGGTGTAATTTACACATTGGGACGACGGGGAAATGGCCCCCTCACATAGCAGCAGTACTGCAACTTTCATTTCTCAATATTGTATTTCTATACTCACTAGTCAGTATAGGAGTCTCCACTAAGACCCAGCGGAAACAATCATCAACTGAGGCAACCAATCAGGAGCACCTCGAGGCACGGCACAGTATAGAGTTATCATGGCAGCGTAAAAGAATATCCCAAAGAAAGGGTCCTAAGGGCATCAGGTGATTCGAGGACATATGCCATTTACTCTGACCCTTCATGTCCTGAGCACCTCTAAGAAATCAAGCCACCGAGTCGCTGACAACCACCTGACACTAAACAAACCCTATCTCAATACCTAACCCTGGACCTAACCCTAACCCAATACCTAACCCTAACCCAATACCTAACCCTGAACCTAACCCTAACCCTGAACCTCACCCTAACCCAATACCTAACCCTGAACCTAAACCTAACCCTGAACCTAACCCTAACCCAATACCTAACCCTAACCCAATACCTAACCCTGAACCTAACCCTAACCCAATACCTAACCCTGAACCTAACCCTACCCCAATACCTAACCCTGAACCTAAACCTAACCCTGAACCTAACACTAACCCAATACCTAACCCTGAACATAACCCTAACCCAATACCTAACCCTGAACCTAACCCTAACCCTGAAACTAACCCTAACATAGTACCTAACCTTGAACCTAACCCTAACCCAATACCTAACCCTGAACCTAACCCTAACCCAATACCTAACCCTGAACCTAAACCTAACCCTGAACCTAACACTAACCCTGAACCTAACCCTACCCCAATACAGTTTTAATGCAGTGCCCTCGCTCTCATTAGTTTTAATGCAGTGCCCTCGCTCTCATTAGTTTTAATGCAGTGTCCTCGCTCTCATCAGTTTTAATGGAGTGCCCTCGCTCTCATCAGTTTTAATGCAGTGCCCTCGCTCTCATCAGTTTTAATGCAGTGCCCTCGCTCTCATCAGTTTTAATGCAGTGCCCTCGCTCTCATCAGTTTTAATGCAGTGCCCTCGCTCTCATCAGTTTTAATGCAGTGCCCTCGCTCTCATCAGTTTTAATGCAGTGCCCTCGCTCTCATCAGTTTTAATGCAGTGCCCTCGCTCTCATTAGTTTTAATGCAGTGCCCTCGCTCTCATTAGTTTTAATGCAGTGCCCTCGCTCTCATTAGTTTTAATGCAGTGCCCTCGCTCTCATCAGTTTTAATGCAGTGACCTCGCTCTCATCAGTTTTAATGCAGTGACCTCGCTCTCATCAGTTTTAATGCAGTGACCTCGCTCTCATCAGTTTTAATGCAGTGACCTCGCTCTCATCAGTTTTAATGCAGTGACCTCGCTCTCATCAGTTTTAATGCAGTGACCTCGCTCTCATTAGTTTTAATGCAGTGGCCTCGCTCTCATTAGTTTTAATGCAGTGGCTTCGCTCTCATTAGTTTTAATGGAGTGTCCTCGCTCTCATTAGTTTTAATGGAGTGTCCTCGCTCTCATTAGTTTTAATGCAGTGTCCTCGCTCTCATTAGTTTTAATGCAGTGTCCTCGCTCTCATTAGTTTTAATGCAGTGTCCTCGCTCTCATTAGTTTTCATGCAGTGTCCACGCTCTCATTAGTTTTAATGCAGTGGCCTCGCTCTCATTAGTTTTAATGCAGTGGCCTCGCTCTCATTAGTTTTAATGCAGTGGCCTCGCTCTCATTAGTTTTAATGCAGTATCCTCACTATCATTTGGCCTGCGAAACAGTCTAGGTTTTGCCTCCTTCACTCGTGTTTGTCTTGGAAATGTAAATATAACGCTGTTCTTCATCCGCCCGCGTGTGACTCACTTGTTTGTGGCAGCGTCGTACACCTCCACAGTACTGGTGAGCCCAGTGTCTGTCACCCCTGCCGCCACGTAGATCTTGCCACTATGAACAGTGGCGCCAAACAGAGAGCGAGCCATCTTCAAAGGGGCCCGCTCCTTCCACTCAAACTTCCTGGGATCATAGACGCACACCCTCTTCAGGCATTTTCTGACAAAACACACAAACCGTCAGCGCGGGCTCAGGATCCATAATGCAAACCAGGAGCCTATAGTCCCGAGCCCAGGTAACAGGACGAAGACTGGGAAGAAACCAGTGATTGTTATAAAGAGCTTTAAACCAAATCTCACCAGCAGGGGGTGTAATCACTTTCAATCACACAACATTGCCCATTAACAGTCCCACAATGCAGCAGGATGAAAGCTGCCCATGAACAGGTAACCTGTACTGCAGCTCATCCGATGCAAGTACCTTAACCCCTGTGCAAGTCTCTGGTGTTGTGGGACTCTGTCTGAATCCTGGGTATTAAACATGTTCATATTAAACATGATTATGCTCTAATAAGTATTATAACAAACAAGACCATAAACAATCCAATAAAGAGACTACAAATAGACTGATCCATTCCTTACTTGCTGTTCCCTTTGCCTCCGATCACATAGACCAGTCCGCTGTGTGACACAGCTGCATGCCCATACACGGCGTATGGAAGAGGGTCTGATTCGCCCCACTTGAAGGACCTAAACAGGGAACACATTCAGTTTCATTGTTGATTCATTTCAGTCTCAAATCTATCTATAAAGTATTGTGATCAAGACTGTATTCCACCCCGTCCACAGCTTCTCAGTCAGTGCAGTCTCTCAGGAGTCTCAGATCCACCTATATAGTGATCAAGACTATATTCAACCCCGTCCACAGCTTCTCAGTCACTGAAGTCTCTCAGGAGTCTCAGATCCACCTGTATAGTGATCAAGACTATATTCAACCCCGTCCACAGCTACTCAGTCAGTGCAGTCTTTCTGCTGCCCCTAAAATGAGCCCAACACAGGTACTTCTGCCCCCCCTTATCACTAGCTCCTCCTCAACACTAACCCACTGCACCTTCAAATGTAGTCATAAAATGTTACAGTATTATCGTTCAAACCCAACCAAATCATCCCTCCCCATTGTCTATTATTAGTTGTTTCCAGACAGGAGCGTGCATCATCACACCGCTGTGCTGTTTCCAGACGGGACCGTGCATCATCACACCACTGTGCTGTTTCCAGACGGGACCATGCATCATCACACCGCTGTGCTATTTCCAGACAGGAGTGTGCATCATCACACCGCTGTGCTATTTCCAGACAGCAGCGTGCATCATCACACCGCTGTACTGTTTCCAAACAGGACCGTGCATCATCACATCGCTGTGCTGTTTCCAGACGGGACCGTGCATCAGCACACCACTGTGCTGTTTCCAGACAGGGCTGTATATCCTAACAACTTACTGTCTGTCGTAGCACATGACAGTCTCCAGCGTCCGCTCCCCCTCCTTCAGTTCCTTTCCTCCGATGACGAAGATGGAGTTCTCTGCCTCCCCCAGACCGAACAGGCAGCGGGGGGAAGGCAGAGGGGGCATCCCCAGCCAGTCCGAGTCCAGGTGGTCGTACTGAAACACAGACAATAAACACTCTCCTTCAAGGGGACTGCTCTGCCATTTCATTTCTGCAAGTTGCTTTGGATATAAGTGTCTGCTAAATAATTAAATTATAATAATAACAAAACAGTCCTTGGGTAGACACTTTGGGTAGGATTCTCAAACACCAGTGTTATTGTATTGAACTCGTGATGCAGTAACGAGAGCTTTAGCAGCAAGCGATTCTCAAACACCAGTGTTATTGTATTGAACTCGTGGTGCA
>NC_054537.1:383993-408993 GCF_017654505.1 Polyodon spathula
AATATACAGTACAGAGTGAATACAATAATATACAGTACAAAGTGAATACAATAATATACAGTACAGAGTGAATACAATAATATACAGTACAAAGTGAATACAATAATATACAGTACAGAGTGAATACAATAATATACAGTACAAAGTGAATACAATAATATACAGTACAGAGTGAATACAATAATATACAGTACAAAGTGAATACAATGATATACAGTACAGAGTGAATACAATAATATACAGTACAAAGTGAATACAATGATATACAGTACAGAGTGAATACAATAATATACAGTACAAAGTGAATACAATGATATACAGTACAGAGTGAATACAATAATATACAGTACAAAGTGAATACAATGATATCATCTAGGCAATGTGGGGAAGCTATGAAAAAGGCTAACAAGATACTCGGATACATTGTGAAAAGTGTTGAATTTAAATCAAGGGAAGTAATGTTAAAACTGTACAATGCACTTGTAAGACCTCATCTTGAATATTGTGTGCAGTTCTGGTCACCTCGCTATAAAAAAGATATTGCTGCTCTAGAAAGAGTGCAAAGAAGAGCGACCAGAATTATTCCGGGCTTAAAAGGCATGTCATATGCAGACATGCTAAAAGAATTGAATCTGTTCAGTCTTGAACAAAGAAGACTACGTGGCGACCTAATTCAAGCATTCAAAATTCTAAAAGGTATTGACAGTGTCGACGCAAGGGACTTTTTCAGCCTGAAAAAAGAAACAAGGACCAGGGGTCACAAATGGAGTTTAGAAAAAGGGGCATTCAGAACAGAAAATAGGAGACACTTTTTTACACAGAGAATTGTGAGGGTCTGGAATCAACTCCCCAGTAATGTTGTTGAAGCTGACACCCTGGGATCCTTCAAGAAGCTGCTTGATGAGATTTTGGGATCAATAAGCTACTAACAACCAAACGAGCAAGATGGGCCGAATGGCCTCCTCTCGTTTGTAAACTTTCTTATGTTCTTATGTTCTTATATACAGTACAGAGTGAATACAATAATATACAGTACAAAGTGAATACAATGATATACAGTACAGAGTGAATACAATGATATACAGTACAAAGTGAATACAATGATATACAGTACAGTGTATGCAATGATAACTGCTCTTTTATAACATTATGCTATGTGGCACATGTTCTGGACACTAGCTGATATTTCCTCTGCAGTCTCTTTGTTGAAACACCTTGCTTCTGTTCCAGCAGCTCAGTGGATCACATGGCTGGTTCATTTTAACAGGCTGACTTGAATGAGAGGAGTTCCCACTGGACTCGCCCAGTAGCCCCATTCTGTAGAGGGCAGTGACTCACTTTCACAGTGAAATGAATTCTGGAAGAAAGAGGCTGCTGTGTGAATTCTTCATCGCAGGATTCATTCCACCAACAATGCATCTGAGCTGTGGATTAACATTCTTTCAAGGTCAGTAAAACACTTAACATGCTGAATCCTGTCTGCACTCCAGCATCTGAAGCATGGACTCATACCCCAGGGTTCAGTGACTGCAATGTATAAAAATATATTTCTGTGGATTTTAAAGCAGCCATACAGAAGCAAAAGCTATGATCTATTTTTCAGCTGGCAAAGTCTAGCTAATTAAAATGGAATGAAGTGGCACCAAGACATGTTTTATCACTAAGATGAGAGGAGTGTAGCAGGCAGTGCTGTGTGATACACTGCGGGTCGGGTTCTATCACTAAGATGAGAGGAGTGTAGCAGGCAGTGCTGTGTGATACACTGCAGGGGGGTTCTATCACTAAGATGAGAGGAGTGTAGCAGGCAGTGCTGTGTGATACACTGCGGGTCGGGTTCTATCACTAAGATGAGAGGAGTGTAGCAGGCAGTGCTGTGTGATACACTGCGGGTCGGGTTCTATCACTAAGATGAGAGGAGTGTAGCAGGCAGTGCTGTGTGATACACTGCGGGGGGGTTCTATCACTAAGATGAGAGGAGTGTAGCAGGCAGTGCTGTGTGATACACTGCGGGTGGGGTTCTATCACTAAGATGAGAGGAGTGTAGCAGGCAGTGCTGTGTGATACACTGCGGGTCGGGTTCTATCACTAAGATGAGAGGAGTGTAGCAGGCAGTGCTGTGTGATACATTATTTTTTTCTCAGCTCACCGCTACCACCCCTGCACTGACTCGGGATGGGCGAAGACGAACACATGCTGTACTCTGAAGTGTGTGCCATCAGCCGACCACTTCGTTACACACTGCATACTCACCATGCAGTCACCCAGAGCTACAGCGTCAGACAACAATGCAGCCCTGGGCAGCTTACATGCAAGCCCGCAGGTGCCCGGCCAGCCCACACAGGTCGCTGGTGTGCAGTGAACTGAGGACACCCTGGCTGTGCACTAGTTTTAATAGGGAAAGGGAAAAAAACACCAATTCCAATATGAAAAGATATTAAAAATGAAAAGATACATCTTAGAACTACCTCCACGTTCCTCAGTTAAAAGTCTTAGTTGTTTATATCTGGCTTATTTGGTTTCTCCCTTCTGAAAAAAAATGTGCTAATGAAGATTTGGAGTAAATAGCATTGAAAATGTAGCCCATTCTGTTTTGTCAAAATATTCGTTCTTTTTGTTTTTCATAGAGACATGTTTAAGAGACAATGCCAACATATTAATCAACACAGACTCTGGAACTAGTTAAATATGGTCTTTAATATATTATATTTAATATACATGATTTTACATTAGCAAATGTTGAACAAACTACAAACCTCCTACTGACAAATTTTTCGCTCAGTTAGAAAAATGCACATGCGGTCTGTGGCATTTATGTACAACAAGTGCACTTGCATACTATAAACAGCTACAGTGCATTGTGATTGAGTTCTATACACAGCTACAGTGCATTGTGATTGAGTTCTATACACAGCTACAGTGCATTGTGATTGAGTTCTATACACAGGTACGGTGCATTGTGATTGATTTCTATACACAGGTACGGTGCATTGTGATTGAGTTCTATACACAGGTATGGTGCATTGTGATTGAGTTCTATACACAGCTACAGTGCATTGTGATTGAGTTCTATACACAGCTACAGTGCATTGTGATTGATTTCTATACACAGGTACGGTGCATTGTGATTGAGTTCTATACACAGCTACAGTGCATTGTGATTGAGTTCTATACACAGCTACAGTGCATTGTGATTGAGTTCTATACACAGGTACAGTGCATTGTGATTGAGTTCTATACACAGCTAAGGTGCATTGTGATTGATTTCTATACACAGGTACGGTGCATTGTGATTGAGTTCTATACACAGCTAAGGTGCATTGTGATTGATTTCTATACACAGGTACGGTGCATTGTGATTGAGTTCTATACACAGCTAAGGTGCATTGTGATTTAGTTCTATACACAGGTATGGTGCATTGTGATTGAGTTCTATACACAGCTACAGTGCATTGTGATTGAGTTCTATACACAGCTACAGTGCATTGTGATTGAGTTCTATACACAGGTACGGTGCATTGTGATTGAGTTCTATACACAGCTACAGTGCATTGTGATTTAGTTCTATACACAGGTACGGTGCATTGTGATTGATTTCTATACACAGGTACGGTGCATTGTGATTGAGTTCTATACACAGCTAAGGTGCATTGTGATTGAGTTCTATACACAGGTACGGTGCATTGTGATTGATTTCTATACACAGGTACGGTGCATTGTGATTGAGTTCTATACACAGCTACAGTGCATTGTGATTGAGTTCTATACACAGGTACGGTGCATTGTGATTGTGTTCTATACACAGGTACGGTGCATTGTGATTGAGTTCTATACACAGCTACAGTGCATTGTGATTGAGTTCTATACACAGGTACAGTGCATTGTGATTGAGTTCTATACACAGGTACGGTGCATTGTGATTGAGTTCTATACACAGGTACGGTGCATTGTGATTGAGTTCTATACACAGGTACAGTGCATTGTGATTGAGTTCTATACACAGCTACAGTGCATTGTGATTGAGTTCTATACACAGCTACAGTGCATTGTGATTGAGTTCTATACACAGCTACAGTGCATTGTGATTGAGTTCTATACACAGCTACAGTGCATTGTGATTGAGTTCTACACACAGCTACAGTGCATTGTGATTGAGTTCTATACACAGGTACAGTGGGCAGTGCATTGTAATTGAGTTTGGTTGGAACAAAGTCAGCAAAAAGATGGAGGAGGTTGTTTTTTTTTCTTTACTCCTGTACAGTGGAAAGGGACTCAGTGCTCAGAGTAAACTGGACTGATCTTCTTATTCCTTTTTTTCCTTTTTGGCTTCTTCTTCCTCCAGGGCCAGTCTTCTCTCTCGCTCCTTTATCAGCTGGACTCCACAGTATGTAACAAACAGGACTGATAGAGTGGACAGGGGAAAACCTGCGGAACCAACAACAGAGATGAGTTCATCAGAGTGGACAGGGGGAAACCTGGAGAGCCAACAACAGAGATGAGTTCATCAGAGTGGACAGGGGGAAACCTGCGGAACCAACAACAGAGATGAGTTCATCAGAGTGGACAGGGGGAAACCTGGAGAGCCAACAACAGAGATGAGTTCATCAGAGTGGACAGGGGGAAACCTGGAGAGCCAACAACAGAGATGAGTTCATCAGAGTGGACATGGGGAAACCTGGAGAGCCAACAACAGAGATGAGTTCATCAGAGTGGACAGGGGGAAACCTGGAGAGCCAACAACAGAGATGAGTTCATCAGAGTGGACAGGGGGAAACCTGGAGAGCCAACAACAGAGATGAGTTCATCAGAGTGGACAGGGGGAAACCTGGAGAGCCAACAACAGAGATGAGTTCATCAGAGTGGACAGGGGGAAACCTGGAGAGCCAACAACAGAGATGAGTTCATCAGAGTGGACATGGGGAAACCTGGAGAGCCAACAACAGAGATGAGTTCATCAGAGTGGACAGGGGGAAACCTGGAGAGCCAACAACAGAGATGAGTTCATCAGAGTGGACAGGGGGAAACCTGGAGAGCCAACAACAGAGATGAGTTCATCAGAGTGGACATGGGGAAACCTGGAGAGCCAACAACAGAGATGAGTTCATCAGAGTGGACAGGGGGAAACCTGGAGAGCCAACAACAGAGATGAGTTCATCAGAGTGGACAGGGGGAAACCTGGAGAGCCAACAACAGAGATGAGTTCATAAGAGTGGACAGGGGAAACCTGGAGAGCCAACAACAGAGATGAGTTCATCAGAGTGGATAGGGGGAAACCTGGAGAGCCAACAACAGACAGCAGTTCATCAGAGTGGACAGAGGGAAACCTGGAGAGCCAACAACAGAGATGAGGTCATCAGAGTGGAGAGGAGAAACCTGGAGAGCCAACAATAGAGAGTAGTTCATCAGCCACCGTCCTGTCCTTTTAACCTTTAACATCCAATGTATTAATCTGAAAACTGGTCACTGATACATTGAGCCTGCAGTGTATCTAAAACCCTGCAGAGGTGAAGTCATGTATTTCAATGCTCTCTCTGATACTAGGCTTTGGCAGTGTTGCAGCTTTTAAAATGGCCGCTGGAAGTTTGACTGAATTGCATGGTGGGTCAGGGTAATAAAAAAGCAACACTGTATGTTTTGATTAGGCGGTTTTCACTTATCAAATGTCTTTCCAATGATAGTGTCTGTTTTTATTAATATTATTTCCCTGTAAGGTTGCTTCCCTTACCTGTAATGATCAACCTCTTAAAAACCAGGTTTGCAAAGTCCAGGCTGTTCAAAGCCAGGACATTGTACAGGATGATGGTCCAGAAATTAGCTGCATTAAAAACGCCCCTGATCCTGCGAGACATGGCTTCAGACATCTTCGCCTGTGTGGAAAGAAGAAGCATTCACCCAACATGGCAGTGTCCCAACACAGTATTCAATGTGTACCGCCCTGTGCAAGAACATGGTTCAGCTCTGAGAGATACAGAATACACTATTCAACCTGTACCACCCTGTGTAAGAACATGGTTCAGCTCTGATACAGAATACACTATTCAACCTGTACTGCCCTGTGTAAGAACATGGTTCAGCTCTGATACAGAATACACTATTCAACCTGTACTGCCCTGTGTAAGAACATGGTTCAGCTCTGATACAGAATACACTATTCAACCTGTACCACCCTGTGTAAGAACATGGTTCAGCTCTGATACAGAATACACTATTCAACCTGTACTGCCCTGTGTAAGAACATGGTTCAGCTCTGATACAGAATACACTATTCAACCTGTACCTCCCTGTGTAAGAACATGGTTCAGCTCTGATACAGAATACACTATTCAACCTGTACCTCCCTGTGTAAGAACATGGTTCAGCTCTGATACAGAATACACTATTCAACCTGTACTGCCCTGTGTAAGAACATGGTTCAGCTCTGATACAGAATACACTATTCCACCTGTACCTCCCTGTGTAAGAACATGGTTCAGCTCTGATACAGAATACACTATTCAACCTGTACTGCCCTGTGTAAGAACATGGTTCAGCTCTGAGATACAGTACACAGGACTGGCGCTGTGTAAAGTGATACAGTGCTGAATGATTGAGCTGAGGACTCAGACTCACAGCTTTACAGCTATAAAATGTTTTTAAGGTTAAAGGTTGCTGCCTGTGACCTCACCTCCATCGAAGCAAACGGCTCGAGCTTGAAGAACTTCGCCACCCACAGTTCGAAGTTGAGGCCGAAGCAGTTGCAGAAAGACCAGATGTAAACCACGTGGCAGGGGCCGAGCCACAGAGTCGTCACGGCAAAGGTGCAAATGGTGGCCAGCAGTTCTTTCAAAATGTTGTCATGGTTACCACCAAGGTAGTCGTAAACATACCTGTCAGGGAGGAGTAAGGAGCATCACTTAATGAGGCAGAGCTTATGCTATCTAGTTAAGTGCCAATGCAATGTGGAATCATGTTCCAACAATAACAACAATTCCCATTTCTATAGTGCCTTTCATCACAAGCATCCCAAAGCACTTCACACACGCACACACACACACACACACACACACACACACACACACACTCACTCACGCACACACACACGCACATACATACACACGCACACGCACACACACGCACGCATGCACACACAAACAATTCAACCATTACATTCAAAACAATCTGATACAGAATTCAATAAAACAAATTTAAAAAGATGCATTCCAGAATGTAGGAGCTTTACAAGAAGAGTCCCTTCCTCCCGTGTTATTATATTCACCCTGGAATAACCAGCAGCTGCATCCAATACAATCCAAGAGAGGCATTCAAGCATGTGGAACAAGCAGGGAAATCAAACAGGTGCTCTAACATAGAGAATTTCACAGGCTCTTCCTAGCTTGTGTCATGATGCTTATCTGAAGACTTACTTGCACAGCCAGTCATTGATCCCCCTGTCAAAATGCCTGGAACAAAACAGAAGACATTTCCTTCACTACCGCTCTGTATAGGAATTCAAAAAGAACTTATGTTAATGCAGGGCTGGACTCTAGAGAGTGTGAGTCTCTTAGAAATGAGAAGCCCCTCTAGAGAGTGAGTCTCTTAGAAATGAGAAGCCCCTCTAGAGAGTGTGAGTCTCTTAGAAATGAGAAGCCCCTCTAGAGAGTGAGTCTCTTAGAAATGAGAAGCCCCTCTAGAGAGTGAGTCTCTTAGAAATGAGAAGCCCGTGTGAGTCTCTTAGAAATGAGAAGCCCCTCTAGAGTGTGAGTCTCTTAGAAATGAGAAGCCCCTCTAGAGCGTGTGAGTCTCTTAGAAATGAGAAGCCCCTCTAGAGAGTGAGTCTCTTAGAAATGAGAAGCCCCTCTAGAGAGTGTGAGTCTCTTAGAAATGAGAAGCCCCTCTAGAGAGTGTGTCTCTTAGAAATGAGAAGCCCCTCTAGAGAGTGCAAGTCTCTTAGAAATGAGAAGCCCCTCTGTAATACAATGGAATATAATAGTCTTGCACAGCCCTACTTACAGTCATACTGTAATACAATGGAATATAAAGCCATTTGGCCAATCTTGCTCGTTTGGTTATTAGTAGATTATTGATCCCAGAATCTCATCAAGCAGCTTCTTGAAGGATTGTCATGGAAGTTTTTCACTCAACTTCTGAAAGAAACTCAGTGAGACAGTCAAGGTTGAATCAAACAAGTTTATAGCTCAAGGATTGCAAACCTGAGAACACACTCAACACACACAGGTGTTAGGAAACCGAGCAATGTTCTGACTACGCAGAGCTAGTAAGCATAATATATACCTTGTAACCTAAAGTTATTGTGAGCCAATCACAGAAGCTTAACTCAATATTAGCGGATGGCAATAACTTGGAAAATTAAGATGAGACCAATCATGTGCAACAATAACAACTTATTTAAATTGCAAGCACCCATAAATAATAAGTAAGTCGTGACATTTTTGTGAAGTGTCACGGATGCAGCTTGCGGTTGCTAAATAAGGAGAACTTCCTCTTTCTAGCTAGTAGTCAGTATCTTTCCATCCCTTATATGGGCCACCTGCCCTGTACCAAGGGAGGAAGTATGTTCACAAACAACTACCGATAATAATACATTATTATTATATTATACCTAAATCTTATAACCCGTAATAGCATTTAAACCTGAGCATGGAAACCCTAAACAATCATAGCAGTAGCAACATTGTAATTTTCCCACCACAGGATCCCAGGTTGTCAGCTTCAACAACATTACTGGGGAGTTGATTCCAGACCCTCACGATTCTCTGTGTATAAAAGTGCTTCCTATTTTCTGTTCTGAATGTCCCTTTGTCTAATCTCCATTTGTGACCCCTGGTAATTGTTTATTTTTTCAATCAAAAAAGTCCCTTAGGTCGACATTGTCAATACCTTTTAGAATTTTGAATGCTTGAATGAGATCACTGCATAGTCTTCTTTGTTCAAGACTGAATAGATTCAATTATTTTAGTCTGTCTGCATATGAAATTCCTTTTTAAAACAGGATAATTCTGGTCGCTCTTCTTTGCACTCTTTCTAGAGCAGCAATATCCGTTTTGTAGTGAGGTGTCCAGAACTGAACACAATATTCTAGATGAGGTCTTACTAATGCATTGTACAGTTTTAACATTACTTCCCTTGATTTAACTTCAGCACTTTTCACAATATATCAGAGCATCTTTTGGGCCTTTTTTATAGCTTCCCCATACCTCTTCTTCTACAGAGTGCTTATTTCATGATTTGTCATTCAAAGATTTGCCTCTTCTTCTACAGAATGCTTATTTCATGATTTGTCATTCACAGATTTGCCTCTTCTTCTACACAACGCTTATTTCATGATTTGTCATTCACAGATTTGCCTCTTCTTCTACACAGCGCTTATTTCATGATTTGTCATTCACAGATTTGATTCAAATGGTACAGGCCCTTTATTTATTTTACACATTTGTCTGTTTGACAAAGTTTCTTTCAAAATCAGACAGGATATAACAAGGGGCACTGTTTCTTCCCTAGCTTGTACATACTAAAGGTTTTAGGTCAGATAAACCCCAACGCTGCATCTGCCTGTTGGTCTATAAGCAACTATCTCAGTTTCTCTGTGGTGACTGTGAATGGGAGAAGACACCAGGATCATACTCTACAAGCATGCTGTTCTTAACTTCAGACTGATCTAATGAGCTTTAACTGCTGACAAACTTACGTTTCTGCGAAGACATAAAGCATGGTGATGCACTTGGGGGGCTGTGGGGGGTCCAGGTGGTCCAGGCGTGACACGGTATTGATGACCCCAAACATGACTGCTGCTTTCACCCAATCATACACCAGGTTAGAGTAGGCCAGGCCCGCTGCATCGGTGAAGAGAAGTGGGAGTTATTTGTTTTTCAACACATCAAACCTCATTGAACACAAACTGAGCGAATTACTGAGGGTTCCAGTAAGTGGTCTCAGGAGAAAAGAGGACTGCAGGACAACATCAGCTGACTGAGGACCTTTTTGTATATTCATTAGAAAGAGAAACTATACAAAGTTTATTTTTGTTAGGCCGAGGGAACACAAAGGGAAGTGGCTTGAAGCCTGGTCCCAGGACACCGGGAGACCTCGTTTCAGACCACTTTGCTTGAAGCCTGGTCCCAGGACACCGGGAGACCTCGTTTCAGACCACTTTGCTTGAAGCCTGGTCCCAGGACACCGGGAGACCTCGTTTCAGACCACTTTGCTTGAAGCCTGGTCCCAGGACACCGAGAGACCTCGTTTCAGACCACTTTGCTTGAAGCCTGGTTCCAGGACACCAGGAGACCTTGTTTCAGACCACTTTGCTTGAAGCCTGGTTCCAGGACACCAGGAGACCTCGTTTCAGACCACTTTGCTTGAAGCCTGGTCCCAGGACACTGGGAGACCTCGTTTCAGATCACTTTGCTTGAAGCCTGGTTCCAGGACACCGGGAGACCTCGTTTCAGACCACTTTGCTTGAAGCCTGGTCCCAGGACACTGGGAGACCTCGTTTCAGATCACTTTGCTTGAAGCCTGGTCCCAGGACACTGGGAGACCTCGTTTCAGATCACTTTGCTTGAAGCCTGGTTCCAGGACACCGGGAGACCTCGTTTCAGACCACTTTGCTTGAAGCCTGGTCCCAGGACACCGGGAGACCTCGTTTCAGATCACTTTGCTTGAAGCCTGGTCCCAGGACACCGGGAGACCTCGTTTCAGATCATTTTGCTTGAAGCCTGGTCCCAGGACACCGGGAGACCTCATTTCAGACCACTTTGCTTGAAGCCTGGTCCCAGGACACCGAGAGACCTTGTTTCAGACTACTTTGCTTTCGTGTTCCCTCGGCTTTAAATGCCTTCAGCACATCCAATAACCAAAACGATCAATGCTATGAATGTAGGAATTTTGACTTTATAATGACCATGGACTACAGAACGGAAACCAAACTTCAATTGTAGGTGAAGACAATGTGGCAGCAAGCAGCTTGGTTTTTTTGATCTCCTATGGCTAAGGCTCTATTCTTTTTACAGTTATCACAGATTTCCATGAAATTTACTCATTGCTATGTAATATGTAGCCAGCTAGGGAAACTGCCATTTCTGAAACAATAGTGTACTATACATATTTCTTTCAATTAAAAGTAAATACAGCAAACTTTTCCCTTATTGCCGCACTACCTGTTGCACTGCACTAGGAACCTGGCAGCCGGTCTGGTAAATGATTGCACACACTGCAGCGAAGGGTAGCCACTGACCTAGCGACCAGTCCGATATCTGTCTCACTAGCTTCATGTCAGAAGGTATGGTCAGAATGTAGAGGAAATGGAAAAGCACGTCCACCACAACAATGGCAGCCAAGTGCAGCACCGCCTGGATCCGGATGTTCCACATCTCACGCTCTTTACGAGTCAAGTCAGGAGTATTGACCTGCAGAAGACAGAGAGAGAGGTTAGAGAGGGCTTAAAAAGGAACCCTACTCTACCCCTTCCCTTTCAACATGATACATAAGAACATAAGAACATAAGAAAGTTTACAAACGAGAGGAGGCCATTCGGCCCATCTTGCTCGTTTGGTTGTTAGTAGCTTATTGATCCCAAAATCTCATCAAGCAACTTCTTGAAGGATCCTAGGGTGTCAGCTTCAACAATATTACTGGGGAGTTGATTCCAGACCCTCACAATTCTCTGTGTAAAAAAGTCCCTCCTATTTTCTGTTCTGAATGCCCCTTTGTCTAATCTCCATTTGTGACCCCTGGTCCTTGTTTCTTTATTCAGGTTGAAAAAGTCCCTTGGGTCGACACTGTCAATACCTTTTAGAATTCTGAATGCTTGAATTAGGTCGCCACGTAGTCTTCTTTGTTCAAGACTGAACAGATTCAATTCTTTTAGCCTGTCTGCATATGACATGTCTTTTAAGCCTGGAATAATTCTGGTCGCTCTTCTTTGCACTCTTTCTAGAGCAGCAATATCTTTTTTATAGCGAGGTGACCAGAACTGCACACAGTATTCAAGATGAGGTCTTACTAATGCACTGTACAGTTTTAACATTACTTCCCTTGATTTAAATTCAACACTTTTCACAATATATCCAAGCATCTTGTTGGCCTTTTTTATAGCTTCCCCACCTTGTCTAGATGAAGACATTTCTGAGTCAACACAAACTCCTAGGTCTTTTTTATAGATTCCTTCTCCAATTTCAGTATCTCTCATATGATATTTATTCACAGTTTTATTTCCTGTGTGCAGTACCTTACACTTTTTCTCTATTAAATTTGCCATGTGTTGCCCAGTTTTGAATCTTGTCTAGATCATTTTGAATGACCTTTGCTGCTACAACAGTGTTTGCCACTCCTCCTACTTTTGTGTCGTCTGCAAATTTAACAAGTTTGCTTACTATACCAGAATCTAAATCATTAATGTAGATTAGGAATAGCAGAGGACCTAATATTGATCCCTGTGGTACACCGCTGGTTACCACACTCCATTCTGAGGTTTTTCCTCTAATCAGTACTTTCTGTTTTCTACATGTTAACCACTCCCTAATCCATGTACATGTGTTTCCTTGAATCCCAACTGCGTTCAGTTTGAGAATTAATCTTTTGTGCGGGACTTTGTCAAAAGCTTTCTGGAAATCTAAATAAACCATGTCATATGCCTTGCAATTATCCATTATTGATGTTGCATCCTCAAAAAAATCAAGCAAGTTAGTTAGACACGATCTCCCTTTCCTAAAACCATGTTAAATGTCTCCCAGAACCCTGTTACCATATAGGTAATTTTCCATTTTGGATCTTATTATAGTTTCCATAAGTCAGGCTTACTGGTCTGTAGTTACCTGGTTCAGTTTTGTTTCCCTTTTTGTGGATCGGTATTACGTTTGCAATTTTCCAGTCTGTCGGTACCACTCCTGTGTCAAGAGACTGCTGCATGATCTTGGTTAGCGGTTTGTAAATTACTTCTTTCATTTCTTTGAGTACTACTGGGAGGATCTCATCCGGCCCAGGGGATTTGTTTATTTTAAGAGCTCCTAGTCCCTTTAACACTTCTGCCTCAGTTATGCTAAAGTTATTTAAAACTGGATAGGAACTGGATGACATGTGGGGCATGTTGTCAGTATCTTCCTTTGTAAAAACTTGTGAAAAGTAATCATTTAATGTATTTGCTATTTTTTTTTCTTCCTCTACGATTTTCCCATTTGTATCTCTTAAACATTTAATCTCCTCTTTGAATGTTCTCTTGCTTTTGTAATATTGGAAAAACATTTTGGAATTGGTTTTAGCTCCCTTAGCAATGTTCATTTCTATTTCTCTCTTGGCCTTTCTAACTTCCTTTTTGACTTGCGTTTGCAGTTCTGTGTACTCTTTCTGCGTACTTTCTTTTTGGTCCTTTTTTAATGCTCTATAAAGTGCCTTTTTTCGCTGAATATTTTTTTTAATTGATCTATTAAACCATTTTGGCAATTTAGTTTTACATTTAGATTTGTCTACTTTAGGGATGTAATTGTTTTGCGCCTCTAGTACTACATTTTTGAAGAACAACTATCCTTCTTCTGTGGGTGTTTTCTCTATTTTACTCCAGTCTACTTCTGTTAGTCTCTGTTTCATACCTTCATAGTTTGCTTTTCTAAAATTGTAAACCTTAGTGGTTGCAGTTGTTGTGTACTCTTTTAAGTCACAATTGTAAACCTTAGCTTTAGTCTTTACTTTTGGGGTTTTAAAAAACACTTCAAATGAGACCATGTTGTGGTCTGAGTTTGCCAGTGGTTCTCTGACCTCTGTTTTAGTTATTCTGTCTTCGTTATTTGAAAAGACTAAATCAAGGCATGCCTTCCCTCTAGTCGGTGCCTTGACAAATTGTGTTAGGAAGCAGTCATTTGTCATTTCCACCATTAACCAAGTTTCAGTAACACCTATCACATCATAGTTACTTGTTAGAGCAGTAGCTTCAAGTTCTAGAATTTTGTTTCTGATACTTCTAGCATTTAGATAAATACATTTAATGTATACTGTCTGAGCTCACTGACACTGATGCACAGTACAGACACAGTGCTGGTTTAAATGGGGTTGATATCCTATCTCACTGATGCACAGTACAGATACAGCACTGGTTTAAATGGGGTTGATATCCTGTCTCACTGATGCACAGTACAGATACAGCGCTGGTTTAAATGGGGTTGATATCCTGTCTCACTGATGCACAGTACAGATACAGCACTGGTTTAAATGGGGTTGATATCCTGTCTCACTGATGCACAGTACAGATACAGCGCTGGTTTAAATGGGGTTGATATCCTGTCTCACTGATGCACAGTACAGATACAGCGCTGGTTTAAATGGGGTTGATATCCTGTCTCACTGATGCACAGTACAGATACAGCGCTGGTTTAAATGGGGTTGATATCCTGTCTCACTGATGCACAGTACAGATACAGCGCTGGTTTAAATGGGGTTGATATCCCATCAGAATGTGAAAGTTAGTGTTTGTACTTCTTTTCTTAGCACAAGCTCTATTAATTACTGGGCCCATTAACTTCTGTTGAAGATCTCAAAAACCTGGCTCTAAAGATTACAAGTTCCTGCTACTTCCTGGTGTGTTGTAGTTCAAACTCTCTCCAATTGTCCAGCTGCAATCAGACCATGTGACCTACAGCGAAGATACCAAGATGCAACAGTTCATCTAGTTTTGTATTTATTGTAAATATTTTCATGTCTTAAAAGAGGAGAACCTGAAAATCTCAGCACTATAGAAACAGGGGATCTGTAATAATTAGTAATGAGCTAATAAGAGGTCAGAAGAGTGATTGAAATCTATTGGCTGTGGCAGTCCTTCATACCCTGCTGTAACACACGGGTTACATACAGCCAAACACCCACCTGCGCATGGAACCTATCGAACGTCATGATGGGTCCGAAGAAGAAGAAGGGCAGGTAGAAGTTGTACTTGAGCAGCTCCAAGAAGGAGTAATTCCCATCCTTCTTCTCATAGTTCTCCAAGGCAAAGCTCATGCAGCGCATGATGGTGAAACCACTTCCTCCATAAAACAAAACATCTTGAAGAGCGAAACTCCCAGTCACGAAGCCAGACTGAAAAACAAACCAATCAGAGGCACTGAGCAACGCAGGCCTGCCACAGGGGAACTAGACAAGCTTAATGGTGGCAGCCTGCAATTCCATTTGGGGGTGTGCAGTAAAATGTATTGCTGATCATAGGAACGATAATGTGGTGGTAATGCTAAATCAGTTTGCTGGAGGTGACTTTGACATAAGTAAAGTTTCTAAGATAACTAAACAATATCTAAACAATATCCTTCAATGCAGAATATAATGTGGGTATTTGGAACTAATAAATGGTAAACTATTGAAATCTGAAACATGGTCCGGTCTCATCCTCATTGCGTAACAAAGTAGTTCATTCCACGTTTACCTTCATTCATAAACATCCCATGGGTTTCTTAGAAACTGTCCTTGCTCACACTGTGAGAGTATTGCAAAGTTTTTACTGTAACTTTCTCTCGGACACTCACACAGGGGGAACGGGGTCATACTTCATTACACTGTGGATCTGAGCTGTGAGGAGAGACAGTGAAGAGGAATGACATCACCCGCTACCCAGGACACTCACACAGGGGGAACAGGGTCATACTTCATTACACTGTGGATCTGAGCTGTGAGGAGACAGTGAAGAGGAATGACATCACCCGCTACCCAGGACACTCACACAGGGGGAACGGGGTCATACTTCATTACACTGTGGATCTGAGCTGTGAGGAGAGACAGTGAAGAGGAATGACATCACCCGCTACCCAGGACACTCACACAGGGGGAATGGGGTCATACTTCATTACACTGTGGATCTGAGCTGTGAGGAGAGACAGTGAAGAGGAATGACATCACCCGCTACCCAGGACACTCACACAGGGGGAACGGGGTCATACTTCATTACACTGTGGATCTGAGCTGTGAGGAGAGACAGTGAAGAGGAATGACATCACCCGCTACCCAGGACACTCACACAGGGGGAACGGGGTCATACTTCATTACACTGTGGATCTGAGCTGTGAGGAGAGACAGTGAAGAGGAATGACATCACCCGCTACCCAGGACACTCACACAGGGGGAACGGGGTCATACTTCATTACACTGTGGATCTGAGCTGTGAGGAGACAGTGAAGAGGAATGACATCACCCGCTACCCAGGACACTCACACAGGGGGAACAGGGTCATACTTCATTACACTGTGGATCTGAGCTGTGAGGAGAGACAGTGAAGAGGAATGACATCACCCACTACCCAGGACACTCACACAGGGGGAACAGGGTCATACTTCATTACACTGTGGATCTGAGCTGTGAGAGAGACAGTGAAGAGGAATGACATCACCCGCTACCCAGGACACTCACACAGGGGGAACGGGGTCATACTTCATTACACTGTGGATCTGAGCTGTGAGGAGAGACAGTGAAGAGGAATGACATCACCCGCTACCCAGGACACTCACACAGGGGGAACAGGGTCATTTCATTACACTGTGGATCTGAGCTGTGAGGAGACAGTGAAGAGGAATGACATCACCCGCTACCCAGGACACTCACACAGGGGGAACAGGGTCATACTTCATTACACTGTGGATCTGAGCTGTGAGGAGAGACAGTGAAGAGGAATGACATCACCCGCTACCCAGGACACTCACACAGGGGGAACGGGGTCATACTTCATTACACTGTGGATCTGAGCTGTGAGAAGAGACAGTGAAGAGGAATGACATCACCCGCTACCCAGGACACTCACACAGGGGGAACGGGGTCATACTTCATTACACTGTGGATCTGAGCTGTGAGAGAGACAGTGAAGAGGAATGACATCACCCGCTACCCAGGACACTCACACAGGGGGAACGGGGTCATACTTCATTACACTGTGGATCTGAGCTGTGAGGAGAGACAGTGAAGAGGAATGACATCACCCGCTACCCAGGACACTCACACAGGGGGAACGGGGTCATACTTCATTACACTGTGGATCTGAGCTGTGAGGAGACAGTGAAGAGGAATGACATCACCTGCTACCCAGGACACTCACACAGGGGGAACGGGGTCATACTTCATTACACTGTGGATCTGAGCTGTGAGGAGAGACAGTGAAGAGGAATGACATCACATGCTACCCAGGACACTCACACAGGGGGAACGGGGTCATACTTCATTACACTGTGGATCTGAGCTGTGAGGAGAGACAGTGAAGAGGAATGACATCACCCACTACCCAGGACACTCACACAGGGGGAACAGGGTCATACTTCATTACACTGTGGATCTGAGCTGTGAGGAGAGACAGTGAAGAGGAATGACATCACCCACTACCCAGGACACTCACACAGGGGGAACAGGGTCATACTTCATTACACTGTGGATCTGAGCTGTGAGGAGAGACAGTGAAGAGGAATGACATCACCCGCTACCCAGGACACTCACACAGGGGGAACGGGGTCATACTTCATTACACTGTGGATCTGAGCTGTGAGGAGAGACAGTGAAGAGGAATGACATCACCCACTACCCAGGACACTCACACAGGGGGAACAGGGTCATACTTCATTACACTGTCGATCTGAGCTGTGAGGAGACAGTGAAGAGGAATGACATCACCCACTACCCAGGACACTCACACAGGGGGAACAGGGTCATACTTCATTACACTGTGGATCTGAGCTGTGAGGAGAGACAGTGAAGAGGAATGACATCACCCACTACCCAGGACACTCACACAGGGGGAACAGGGTCATACTTCATTACACTGTCGATCTGAGCTGTGAGGAGAGACAGTGAAGAGGAATGACATCACCTGCTATTTACACGGTGCAAAATGTCATGCCACCAAATTTCAATGGGGGTTTTCAAATACAAACTGAAATATATCGTTTTGACGATTCAATTGTGAAACCCTTATTAAAGAATGAAACCCTAAAACAAGCAAGGAAAACGAATGAGAAACAAAATCTGTGTCTGAAGATGAACTGTTTAAATGTCAGCTAAATACCAAATAAGTGAATTGATTTGGAAGAAAGTGGAATTCCCATGCCTAGTTTACAACTATACTGAAGAACATGTAAACAGAAAATAGTTACCTTCCATCTTTTAATACCACTCGTCTGTGACAGCAAGATAGAAAGAGATGCATTTCAACCCCAGAGCCATTGCTTTAATACAGCAGCTCACGCTGTATTGCCATAGCTGTACTGTATACAGCTGAACAATCAACATTTCCAGCCATGGCACTTTATACAAAATAACAAGGAAAGAAAATAAAGACATCCTCATGGCATGTGTAAATACAGTTTGGATACATTTGAAATGATATTAACAGTTTAGAAAAAAGACCTAAACTTGTGTTAAGGGAAATATTTATATAAATTGAATGATATGTCAATGCTTATTTATTTATTTAAATGTAGGTTGCCCAATAATTTCCTCCTCAATTTCAGAATGTCCAATTACTGTATGTTCAGCAACTTCACACAACTGCTCACGGGAAGTGGACCCCACTGGGTGTCCTCCAAACCCCAGCACTGCCACGCAAACTCCCTCTTTACACCCAGAAACTCCACAGGGGAATGCTGCTAACCACTGACCCCTGGAGGACAAAGGCAGGCACTGCATGAGCTCACCAGGGACATGGTATTAGGGGCCACTGTAGAACAATGAGGAGAAACAGTCCCTGATGATTCTGACTCCCTAACCCAAAAACTTGCCAGGGTCAATAAACACTCTCTATATATAAGAGGTTCCATTTCAACCCACAGGCTTGCCAGGGTCAATAACTCTCTGTGTAAGAGGTTCCACCTCAACCCACAGGCTTGCCAGGGTCAATAACACTTTCTGTGTAAGAGGTTCCATCTCAACCAACAGGCTTGCCATGGTGTCACAAAGACGGCCGCAGTGGGTGACGACAGACCAGAAACAGGAACTGACTCAGAACACAGGTTTTGGAATGGTGAAGGCGCTGATGCACAGTTTAATAATTAAACAGACAGAAAATAAAAAGGTTGTAACAAAAACAGCACACGGCACATGAAGCCAAAATAAACAGACAAACAAAACACTTACACAAACAGTGAACTAACAGACAAACAAGGTGAGTGAAAACAACGGTTATATATTTACTTTGTTAAGATTTTTCGTTCTTAATTCTCTCCTCTCCACACCTGTTCTCCACTCACCGAACACACAACCGCGAGTGACTGAAAACATGTTGCTTTTATGCAGCTGTACCGAGACTCGACTGCTAATCAATCATTCAATTGGAGTCGCGGTACAACTGCACGTGAATTAATAAAGTGCAATTCCCCATGCTCACATATTATTACATTTTACTTGCACGTGAAGTGCTGTGCAATCCTAGTGCCTAAATACAAATATACATTTTAAACACTTGTGTTACACAGACCTGTTTATATCCTGTGTACCAATGACTATACACCAACATTTAACACACCCCACGCAACATATAACAGAAAATACACACAGGGGCGGGCACTCCATCACACATGGTCAATGCCACTCTCCCTGTATAAGTTCCATGTGTATCCATTCCATGTAGCTCAGGGTAACTCTCGTAACACTGTCAGGCTCCACAGACTGGCAATAATGGTTCAGTACTGATTGCTGTAGAAGATAATTGCTCAGTATTCATTATTACAGTAGCTACAGTATTGTACAAGACTTGCTAAACCAACCTGAGGTGCCGCCATTGAGCAGATCTTTGCGAAGATCACGTGACCGGACAGGGCAAAGACAATGTGGTTCCTGAACTTTGTAAACCACATGACCCACTCGAAGTCAGCTACGTCCTATAGAAGAGACAGAGCAGCTGTGAAAAAGAAGCACAACACGCTGCCAATACACAACCATAACACAGGAACTTTATTCAAGTATCCCCAACAGCTGTGCTCCAATGAAAGCTAAATCTTGTGCCAGGTCCTTATACTGTAGCCAGGGGTGGGCAACCCTGGTCCTGGAGAGCCACAATCCTGCAGGGTTTCTGGGTATCTTTAAATCATCAGTGGCTGAAGACCTGGAAACAGATGTTAGTGTTGAGCAATGAAGAAAAGAATTAGTTCAATGAAGTAATTGAGAACTTGGGTGGAATGAAGACCAGAAGACCCTGCGGCTCTCCAGGACCAGACTGGCCACCCCACTGTATACCACTGGACAAGCGTTAAAGTGACACAGAACAGTATGGACCTATTAAACTGAGGTTCGGGCCTTTTAAGTACCAAGGTTATAAAAACAATATATCTAATAAAGTAAGCACTTTTTAATGATTGGAAAAGCTTATTGTGACTAAAAACAAACACCTCTTAAGAAACAAAATTAGAAATAAACATGTATTTATTTTTAGGCCTGTCAAGTGCAGTTAAATGAAAAAACAAATGCTACATTATATTTTTAAATAAAAAAGAAAAAAATCCCCATAGCAACACAACTTTGGATCCATGGCAACTGTATTAACAGTTTAGAATGAATAGCTAAACCAGTGTTGAGGGAAATATTCATATATAGTGAATGATATGTCAACATGTATTTATTTAGATGTAGATTGCCCAATCATTTTTGGATAATTGTGCCCCCTGTTTTAAATGCCCAGCTGCTGCTTGTTCAGAACCTGCTCAGGGGGGGTTGAACACTGTTATGAAATGCACTCCAGCACCTTTCCAGCGATCACACTATACAAACTTACCATTTTACGACCAAAGTAATGCCATCCTGGCTTGACGCTCTCCTTAAAGGCCTTCCTGTTCACATTCGCTGAAATTCAAATTCAAAATGTCAAAGCTTTTTTTTTTTTTTTTTTGCACTATTTACAAATATTTAAATATTGCAAGTTTCTATAACCTTTCCATGATAAAATCCCACCCTCAAACCCTCTATGAAAAAGATCTCGTTTATGGTGACTCCGGAACATCTTCATTTAGACAAGGGGTCTCAAGCCCTGGTCCTGGAGAGCTACATGGTCTTCTGGGTTTCATTTCTACCAAGCTGTCAGTTACATTGTTTCACCAATTATTGGCTTAATTAGTTAAAATTAACAGGTGTTGCAGATCTTTAGCTATTGATAATGTAAAGACACTTAAAAAGCCTGCTGGATCGGGGCTCACCAGGACCAGGGTTGAGGATCCCTGATCTAGACAATGTGGGGAAGTTATAAAAAAAGCCAACAAAATGCTTCAATATATAGTCAAAAGGGTTGAATTTGAATAAAGGGAAGTGATGTTAAAACTGTACAATGCATTAGTAAAACCTCATCTAGAATATTGTGTTCAGTTCTGGTCACCTCGCTACAAAAAGGATATTGTTGATCTAGAAAGAGTGCAAAGAAGAGCAACCAGAATTATTCCTGGTTTAAAAGGCATGTCATATGCAGACAGGCTAAAAGAATTGACTCTGTTCAGTCTTAAACATGGAAGACTACGATGCAACCTGATTCAAGCATTACAAATTCTAAAAGGAATTGACAATGTCGAGCCAAGGGACTTTTTTGATCTGAAAAAAGAAACAAGTACCAGGGGTCACAAATGGAGAATAGATAAAGGGGCATTCAGAACAGAAAATAGGAGGCACGTTTTTTACACAAAGAATTGTGAGGGTCTGGAACCAACTCCCCAGTAATGTTGTTGAAGTTGACACCCTGGGATCCTTTAAGAAGCTGCTTGATGAGATTCTGAGATCAATAAGCTACTAACAACCAAACGAAGAAGATGGGCCGAATGGCCTCCTCTCGTTTGTAACCTTTCTTATGTTTTTATGTTTTTAACTAGAGAGAAGAGGCTCGGGTAGCGTTGCAGCCGCAGTTTTGTAAAGGACTGCCACTGAAGAGTTCATTTTATTAAATCAAGCTTCACCTGGATAATCCCAGGATAGGGCTGTGTACTGGGAAGCCAATATCTCACAGAGTGATTTATCACTCAGAATACCAGACCATACCCGCTGTCTAGGATCTCAGGTATAAAGCTGGCATCTGAAACGGTTTGTGAGATTTTATTTGTGAGTATATCCTGAAGCTAGCCAAGAAGACAGATCAGTTGAAAGCCATGTGACTATTTTATTTACAGTGCTCCCATTTTGTACCACCTGACACTATAGCTCCTTGTAATATCCCTGTGATTCCTAACAGTGCTCATAGCTTCAATACATGTGCAGTGTGTACAATACAGTAGCTTCTAACCCCCAAAACAGTATAATACAAGACAAGGCACAAATGATTTAGTAAAATATAACCTTAGCCCTTTAGGAAAAAATGTGGCTGTGCTCAAATATCCCAGGAATTTGTTACAGTGTTCTAGAAGTCTATGCTGTTATTTTATTGGTTCATTGTGAATAGTGTTTATTTTAGTCTTATGCATAGTGTTTATTTTAGTGGTTCATTGTGAATAGTGTTTATTTTAGTAGTTAATTTATTGTGCATAGTGTTTATTTTAGTAGTTCATTTCTTGTGAATAGTGTTTATTTTAGTGGTTCATTTCTTGTAGAAATGTTTAATAGTGTCAACTGAACTCAAGGTAGTGTTCAGTTTGTGTCTATTTTTAATCATTTCCATGTGAGAATGTGCCTAAAAGTCAGAAAACTGTGGGCTTGAATTATTCAATCTGGATTAAATGATGCAGGTGCGTATCAAAGGCTGCAACTAGCCTGTTTGCTCAGACCAGTAGAGACTGGGGCTCAGGAGCTTGATATTTGTTAAAAGCAATTTGCTTTATTCTTGGTAAATGAAAGTACTGGATAGCATTGCTACAGTATTGCCCCCTTGTCTTGCCCTTACAGGATCCTATTATTAGCAATGATGCAGTAACACTGTAACCAGTTTCATAGTCAATAAATATGTTACACTATGGGGCTTGGAATTCAATGCATTTTCCATTGAGTCTTTTAGCTTATTAATATAGACCTCTGATCCTCTGCATGCAGCGCTGCATTCGTGAGCTTCTCATGCATATTTCAATCCAACCAACCAGTCCTGCTGCAGCTCTGTCACAGATACAGGAGCTATCAGTGACTGCATTCCAGTGTCACTCCACACTGCCCTGCTGCAGCTCTGTCACAGATACAGGAGCTATCAGTGACTGCATTCCAGTGTCACTCCACACTGCCCTGCTGCAGCTCTGTCACAGATACAGGAGCTATCAGTGACTGCATTCCAGTGTCACTCCACACTGCCCTGCTGCAGCTCTGTCACAGATACAGGAGCTATCAGTGACTGCATTCCAGTGTCACTCCACACTGCCCTGCTGCAGCTCTGTCACAGATACAGGAGCTATCAGTGACTGCATTCCAGTGTCACTCCACACAGCCCTGCTGCAGCTCTGTCACAGATACAGGAGCTATCAGTGACTGCATTCCAGTGTCACTCCACACTGCACAACACAGCATAGCAAGCATACCCTACTCATAACCCTAACCCTAACCCTTTTCTGATACAATTGTATACTTACATATATGGTGAAAAAATATTTACATTCTAACTGTGCATAATAACATTGTATTTGTGTGAAAGTACACATGTATTTTGGAAGTAAATCCTACATGCATGAACAGTGATTAGAGACACTAAATGTAATAAAGAAAGCCTGTGTTAGTATCACAGGAAATTCTCTATCAGCTTACCACTAGATGCTTCAAAGATCCAACTTGCTGCCCAGAGACCTGCAAGGGAGAGCACCAGTGTGTAGAAATACAACTCATATTTTGGAAGAGCTGCCTTTATCCCCATGTTGGACGCTTAGCACCAGAGAGAGGTAATAGAAGACCTGTGTGGAGAAGAATAGAGTAAATTAGTAAGTTAATGAGTACCAAAGGGCCCTATACTGTGGGTAAAGCAATTCATTGTTGCACCATCATTATCTTACCCACAGCAAAATTATGGAAATCATTAACTAAACCACTTCTAACAGATGAGTAATGCATGTTTCAGAATACTATTTTGAAACACTTACAGAAGCAACAGAAACAACTTTTAGAATGACATCAATTTCCATGGAAACAAATGAACTGTCACATGCATACAGTAATACCTGTGCAATGCTTGTTGAGCTCTTTCAAGACGGCAGGCCTAGACATGTATATTCACATTTTCATTTGCTTTTCAGTACAGGACACTGAAATCATTTCAACAGCCATTACAAGACTGTCTTGCACTTTACAGCTCAGTAGTGCATACCTGGCAAGAGAATCTGGAAACACTTTACATGACGTGTCTATAATTACTGTGTATGTACATAGCAGTTACTTAGTAAATCCATGTGTGCCTACACATCAGAACAATGTTATTATGCAGAGTTACAGTGCGCTTAATATGTACAACTTTTTGCATATCTAAATAAAATAAATTTTAAAAACGACATAAAAACAATTTAAGAACCCTAATATCAAGGATAAACTTTCAAGCAAATTACAAAAAACACTATGGATTTGTCATTGGGTTATTATCATCTCAAAGCAAGTATTTATACAAGTTGTTGCACATTAAGCTTTGCACTTATTTATATATATATATATATATATATATATATTATATATATATATATATATACACAGTAGCTGCTTAAATTGGACAGCGACGCTTTCAAGCTCCGTTAAAAAACGAGGTCAGCTGCACATGTAACCCTTCTATTTTAAACTTTGCAGTTGCTCTGAACGGTACAGCTGCTGTAGCGATAAGTCAGCCTCGGTAGAGTACACTGCAGTAAAACATTGACATCCAACATGCATCTAGTGTGTGTGTGTGTGAGTGTATGGGGGTATATATATATTATATATATATATATATATATATATATATATATATATATATATATATATATATATATATATATTACGAGTGTAGGATTACGTCAGTATGAATTCACAAACTCCTAATGCAGTCAACTCCTGCAGCATTGCAGCATTGGTTTTGAGTCAACAGTACGGCATGCCTTTGACAGCCCGCACGCTACTTAATCCAGCGCAATGTGTCAGTCAAAAAGCAGCCGCTGTCAGGCGG